>NC_073745.1:163736827-163871827 GCF_029784135.1 Toxorhynchites rutilus septentrionalis | reverse complement strand
GGATGAAGGGCCGGGGCCTTCGAACTTTCATCCTATTGTAGGGGCCATACCTTGCAGTGTGTGCGCGGCTCGAAACTACTAGACCCGGCGTTATAGATCTCATCTGTTGGACTAGGTGCGGTGTCTCGTACTTCGCATGTGCGCATGTGAACGTACAGATGCCCCCTGGCGAGTCCCCATACTAGTGAGATGGGATTGGAAGGAAAGGGTTGATCGTCTCGGTCTTTGGATCGATGATGGGATTCCCATTCCTTACTGCACTAAAGGTATTACTACTTGGATGAAGGGCCGGGGCCTTCGAACTTTCATCCTATTGTAGGGGCCATACCTTGCAGTGTGTGCGCGGCTCGAAACTACTAGACCCGGCGTTATAGATCTCATCTGTTGGACTAGGTGCGGTGTCTCGTACTTCGCATGTGCGCATGTGAACGTACAGATGCCCCCTGGCGAGTCCCCATACTAGTGAGATGGGATTGGAAGGAAAGGGTTGATCGTCTCGGTCTTTGGATCGATGATGGGATTCCCATTCCTTACTGCACTAAAGGTATTACTACTTGGATGAAGGGCCGGGGCCTTCGAACTTTCATCCTATTGTAGGGGCCATACCTTGCAGTGTGTGCGCGGCTCGAAACTACTAGACCCGGCGTTATAGATCTCATCTGTTGGACTAGGTGCGGTGTCTCGTACTTCGCATGTGCGCATGTGAACGTACAGATGCCCCCTGGCGAGTCCCCATACTAGTGAGCTAAAGGTTAAGCCGATCACACGGTCTTTGGACGAATGATGACAAAAATACGTCCCAAGTGATGAAACCGGCGTGATGTTCATTCTGCAAGTGCGATGGGTTCTAAGAACCCAGGAGTGGCCTGTACATCGTATGTTTACATGCGAACGTACTCTCCAAGTGTGTGTTTCAAATTTCAACCCGTGTTTCAATTTCAGAATGTGAACTGCAGGACACATGAACACCGACAAGTTGAACGCATATTGCACATCGTACAATCATTGTGCGATGTACACATTTTTGAGTGCCGCCTATATTTACCAATTTAACTATATGCGCTGCTTAGGTAGCGCATATGCGTAATGGTGTTTTTCGGCCTTCAGTGGTGGAAAAACATTGAAGATAGTCAAACGTGCGAAGGCCCCGGCGCACGGCTTGATGAACACACGTCCCAAGATGAAAGTCTTTGTGTGTTCCATCTTCTCCATACATGAGATTGTTCTTATAGGCCTCAAATGATGTGTGACTACACTCGGCTCGTGGATCGATGAAGACCGCAGCAAATTGCGCGTCAGAATGTGAACTGCAGGACACATGAACACCGACAAGTTGAACGCATATTGCACATCGTACAATCATTGTGCGATGTACACATTTTTGAGTGCCGCCTATATTTACCAATTTAACTATATGCGCTGCTTAGGTAGCGCATATGCGTAATGGTGTTTTTCGGCCTTCGGTGGTGGAAAAACATTGAAGATAGTCAAACGTGCGAAGGCCCCGGCGCACGGCTTGATGAACACACGTCCCAAGATGAAAGTCTTTGTGTGTTCCATCTTCTCCATACATGAGATTGTTCTTATAGGCCTCAAATGATGTGTGACTGGATTCCCTGAGTAGCTGCGAGCGAAAAGGGATGAGCCCAGCACGTAGAGGTGGTGCGCGTTTGCGTGTCCACCGTGTTGCGTGGCATCTGGACACCTGTGACCTCCTACAAACGATAGGTTTACAGGCTGGGAGTTGCGAGTTGCAGAGAGGTGTACACTTCGATCCTCTCAGACTACCCATGCTTGAAGGTTGGCCTTGTACGTGTACGGTTGTTGTGTTTGAAAGAGAAGTCCTACTGTAGCTTAGTGCTGCATGTGGTGACTTCTCTTTTTTTTATTTAAACATTTTCGGGCACTTGAAGGTCCATGCCGAGTGTCGGAGATAGGCATGTGGATGGGGTACGTGTACGGTTGTTGTGGTTAGAAGAGAAGTCCTACTGCAGCTTAGTGCTGCATGTGGTGACTTCTCTTTTTTTTATTAAAAAATTTTCGGATGCCTGAAGGCATGTGGATGGGTCACATTCGACTGCAACGTGGTGCGTGAGCGATGATATGTGCGGGTAGTCACACTGATCGCGCATAGGATGGCTTCTATTGATTTGTTTCAAAAGAACCTTCCTCGAGGTGCACGAACTTTCTCAACACTTGAGATGCCTTATGCTAGACATAAGATAGGCATGTGGATGGGTCACATTCGACTGCAACGTGGTGCGTGAGCGATGATAGGTATGGGTGGACATATCATTCGCGTGTAGGATAGTAGATGCTGAGCAAATCATAAACTTTTGAAACAGCCCAATATTTTCTTTTTTTAAAGGCCCATCAACACACCCCCCCACCAAAGAGCTCGCACAGAGCCCCCTGGTAATGGGCTCCTTTTTGTTTTTTTTTGGGACAATAGAAACACAAGCAAATACAAATTGGTAGCTGCAAAACAAAACCACAGATATTAACACAGTTTTAGTTCAGTTCATGTTAAGGTGTGTGTGATAAGCATTGTTTACTAATATTCTGTAGGGATGTACCCAGTGGAACTATGTTCCTTTGAAGGGATCCCTTAAATGTAAAAACCTAGCATCTACAGTGTTACGGACCCAATTTAGATAGCAAGGCCGGCCAATAAACAAAATAATGTTATTGAAGCGCAAACGAGCGCATAGAAAATTTATAGCCCAATGAATCACCAGATACGGCCATGTGATTCATCCCTTTTTTATTTTTATTTTCCTTTTGTATAGCTTCAGACAAGCGGTGCGTGACGCACCAGAAAGTAGGGACAAATAAATAAACAAATTTGTGACCCGCACGATCCTCTGAATAGATCGTATTACTCATAGTGTAGCGCAGGCATACAAGATAGGAAATCACGTGTTCATTTGGGACCGTGAGCAGGCAGCATAGACAGATAAGGCGCCTGGAATACACAAAGACAACAAGGCACCAGGCGAAAGATGATTATTGCTGGTAATAAGCCTGGCCTCGCCCATTATCGAATATACGAAGGGCTATAAACAAAAATAACATTTTAGGCCGACGATGAGTAATAAACTTTCTAAATTGTACCCCTCTAGCGAGAGCGACAGAGGTCCGCAGAGATAAGCGGGTAGAAATTACATGTAGGGAAATAGCAGGCAGACAATCGATATGGGCTCGGTTGTCTGAGAAGGAAAGAGAGATCTCTTCTCTCCTTTATAGTTTTAACGCCTAGGAATGAATTCTTGGGTATATATACTCGGGATTCTGGCCTAGGAATTGAGTTCAAGTTTCAGTCAGTTCAATTCCCGTTCAATTTCAGTTCAGTCAAGATTCAATTTAAGTTCAGTTCAAAGTTCAAGCATCAGTTCAAATAAAAACGGAAAGTTCAATCAAGTAAAATAGTTCAAGTTAAAAATATCCGAATCCGAAAACCCACTAAGCGTTGACAACCAGGCGTCACGCATCAGAATCCGGATACCCCCAAATTGGCAACCAGGCACCACGCACCAGGCCAGAGCTCCTAACAAGGAAGGAGCTCGAGTAAAGGTATAACACACACACACCCCCAAAATTTCCCCCACCGAAAAGTAGTTGCGAGTTTCACTCGGACGGACCAATCTGGAGCCGTCTGATACTGAAACGTATTCGCGATTACGGGAATTTTGGAAGGGGCATAGCCCGTAAGAGACCAAAACAAGTCCAGGAAAATAGGCTCCCTGGCTTCGTTGCCTTTAATTAAATCCGTGATTCTTAGGCCTCAATTGCCGACATCTAGGGAAATAAGTTCCCTAGATTAATCACGAAGCGCTCGAGAGAGGACGAGCGAAAAGTCTTGCTTTAATTGCAAGCATCTAGGGAGTTCACATTCCCTAGATTTACATTGGTGGCTCCAGAGAGGAAGCCTTAAAACTCACGAACTTCGCGCACTTCGAGGCGGAAAGAATAATTGAACTAACGCACTTCGCGACAAAAGGATTTACTCACGCATCCTCGCGATTGAAAAAAATTGTTGAATTGAACTCCTGTTTTAATTAAATTGCGCCCGTCGGAGTACGGAGAGGTTCAGTCTTTAAAACGAACAAGGTGAGGCTGTCATAAGGACACCACCTAAAAGCCAAGAGGCTAATAGCGCATTTTAAAAAAACAAAAAACAGTAAATAGCCAGTCAGGCAATAATTAGAATTGAATTCCGGCTTTGATAAGCGGATAAATCAGCTTAGAAAGTAAATCTACTAATAAAAATGTTTGGCAGAGAAACCAGAGGTACACGCCCGTGCTGCGAAGCATGTGGCAAAAAGATTGATTTGGATGATCTACTCCAATGCAAGAAATGCAAGAGAAATTATCATCATACGTGCGTAGGTCATACACCAACGACAGAGGATAGCTATTTAGTGTGCACATTATGCACTCCCATGAAGTCAGCTGATATGGATCAGGAAAAGGGATCAGCACCTCCTCAGACAACAACAACACCTGCTCCCACGACTGTCTCTAGGGAACAGAAGCAGATTGAAGAGCTGACAAATTTAATAACTCGACTAGCCGAAATGCATGCAAGCGATCGGGTCAGCATAACGAACATTAAAGGCGAAATGGCCGAAATGAAGGCCTCAATCAACACTTTAGTCGCAAGGGCGACATCACCACAGCGAACAGAGCTACCAAGTACTCCACCACATGTGCCGGCAAGAGAATCTAACATACAGGCAACCCCTCAAGCTCCGCTACCATCAACCAGTTGGAACCAAAGAGTGATTGTACCAGCTCAACAACCCGGAGATTTTTCTATTTTTATGAAAAGACAAGCTCTAACTCCCTTGCCGAGATTCAGCGGGTCACCGAAGGATTGGCCGAAGTTTAAGAGAATATATGAGGTCAGCACCAGAGAATGTGCGTTTTCAAACCACGAGAACCTGACCAGATTAGAAGCCGCCCTGGAAGGACGAGCGGCGAGAAGCGTGCAACAGCTTCTAATAAATTCGGAAAACGTTCCAGGAATAATGGAAAGGTTGGAAGAAAATTTCGGAAACCCGAAATTTATATATGAAGAGTTATTGAATGATCTTCAAAGACTCAAGAAGGAAAGTCGAACAATAGTTGTCGAGATGTCAGATGCCCTAGAGAATATGGTGGCAAACATGACAATAATCCTTCAAGAAGGATATCTGTCAGATGCCAGATTGATAGAAGATCTAGTAAGGAGACTCCCGGTCAATTTGCAGATTGAGTGGACACGCTACAGAATGACGACTGGTGGTACCCCATCGTTAAGCCAAATGAGTGACTGGCTAAAACCTCATGCTCGAATAATGAGGAACATGACTTCTTCCATACCGACTATAGCTAGAAGCCAAACGCACGTTCACCAGGAGGCACCACGTTTTAAATGTCCAATTTGCTCCAAAGATCACAGAATTTTCGAATGTACAACATTTAAAAAGTCGAACGCCCAGGAAAGGTCTCGTTTAGCGGCTCAAAACAAAGTATGTTTCGGGTGCCTAAGCACTGGCCACATGATAATCAATTGTAGACGATCTAGAAGGTGTGGCCTGAATGGATGCAACAGGCGTCATAATAGGATGCTACATTCAAATCAAAATAATGAACCAACGCCACGTAATACGCCGGAGTCGACACCGCTGGAAGAAAACTGTAACGTCCACAAATCCCCAGCAAATGATAAGTACTACCAAGTAATACCGGTAACACTTCAGAATGGAAGGCATTCAGTTGACACATATGCCTTTCTGGATACAGGGTCCTCTCTGACATTATTGGACGAAGAAATAGCGAGCGCCCTGGACTTAAACGGAAAGGACGAACCATTGCAGTTGAAATGGACACAGGACGTGTCACGAGATGAACCAAATAGTAAACGAGTTCAAGTTCGTATTCAGGGGTCTTCCAGAAAATCTTATCGACTCGACGGAGTAAGAACCATAAGAAATTTAAAGCTTCCAACTCAAACATTGGACTACGAGGCGATGGCATCAAGATATCCATATCTGAAGGACCTTCCGATCAAGAGCTACGAATTAGCAAAACCGACGATTTTGATAGGGCTGAGTCACAGCCATTTACTCACCGCCATGGAAACCAGAAGAAGAGGCGACAATGAACCAATAGCAGTAAGGAGTAAATTAGGCTGGTTTATATTTGGAAATGTTAAATCCAACGTCACATTTGAAGTTTCTACGTCATCCTACAGCGAAAAAACACAACGAGACAACGAACTTACAAACCAAATAGATGCACATTTCTCAATTCACGAATTTAATGCCGGACGACCAACCAAAATTAACAACAAAATTCAAGATCGTTCTCAAGAAACAGTCGAAGAACCTATGAGAAGTCACAACGTAATGCTGATAACCGAAGAAGAAATAAAGATCGACAAAAGCCCAAGGCGCAGAAGAAGACGCAGCAACAGAACAATAAAGGATGTCTCTTCACATTGGTTCAACCCATCCAAACTTATAAAAATTATAATGATGCTCCTTATGTCGTTCACCCTAATCAACTCTATAACGGTGAAACCGATCGACAGTGACGGATTAATGTTTGACCACGAAGGAACGTGTCTGTTACATAGAGGCACATGGCAAACCAATATCCAAACAAATACGATTCCCAGCGAAGACATCAGAACAATCAGATTTGTGCGAAGCAACTTAACAACCGCAACCAAAGATATGAAAATCGTCATCGAAGACTCTCTCTTGGAACAGACTGCAATATCAATTGAGCGTCTGTGCGATGACGCAATCAATAAGATCCAACAGTCCTCAAGAACTAAGCGAAGCAAAGGACTTTTCGGTTTCTTGTCAGATCTAATATTTGGAAGCGACGATGTGGAAAACGAACTACAAGCAATCCGGATCCACGAAGATGAAAAAATCCATCAAATATCAGAGTCGATGGTAAAGATGAATAGCAAAGCGTCTAAAATGGGAGAGCAGCTAAACGATAGGTACTACAGATTGTATAAAGATTTGAACCAACTGAAGCAAATATATTCTACGGATAAGGCTCAAGTGCTACGAACAACAATGATAGAAACCACAGTGTTAGCTCGAGAAGTAATAGACGGAATATTAAATAAATACAGAAAAATTCGCACGTTTCCGTTATCACTCGAAGAACTGGCTCAAACAAGAAACAATATTGCGCAAGCATTACCATCAGGATACACTGTCCTAGATCACCCGTCAGGTGTTAAATACAACACACACGATGTCAACGGCTCCGTGATAATTACTATGACCAGCATTATTGTCAATAAAGTTGAATTTGAAGTATTCAAAATAATAGCGATTCCACACATCCAGAACGGGTCAATTATTGTCACGGAACACGAACGCATAGCAGTAGGCCATAACAATGAGTTCTTCTATCCATCGAACGAAATGACTAAGCTAAATGATACGCACTTTATAACAGTACAGCCAGAACTAAGTAAGGAAATGGATTGCGTAGCAGCTGTTATAATGCATATTGCGAGTACCCGTAAATGTACCACGAAAATATTAACCGCACCTTACACCGTATTGGAGACACTGTCCACGCCTAACACGGTCTTATATTATACCTCTGAAGCAAAAGGAGTAGTTATACACTGCGACAGCGTGGTAATGTCACCACCATATGATGCGGCTGTGGTAACCTTGCAACCGGATTGTCGCATACAATCCAAAGGCAAAACAATATATGCAAAACTAAATGGCATCAACGTGAAAAAAGTAACATACTTCAAATCAACATATCAGATGATGGAGCACTTATCGGATGGATTCAATAACACAACCGTGAATGGCACGTTAGAACCCAAACCCGATAATCCATACAAGGACAATGGAATAATAAATGTATACAACAGCATCGATCCGTTTCATCCCGAGTCCAAGCATCATTGGAGGAATGCAGTCCTGTTGATAGGGATAATTATAATTGTGAGCGGTATTATCTACTTCCGCTGCTGCAGACAAGGAACTCGCTCTAGACCCAGAGATACAACGGAACCGGTCGTTCGCATAAGAATGAACAATATACCGAACAGACAACAAATAGAGGACACTGCACTTTAAGGACCAAGCATTGAGGAGGACAAGCTGCGAACCTAGCACCATATCCGAAAGTAGCAGTCGATAGATGTAACCTCGTGCCAGAGGCGAGGTAGCCAAGATAGATCCAGCCAACCAATCTGGAAATACCAATAGATGCTCGCTGCCAGAGCATCATATCCGAAAGTAGCAGAGCAGAATGTCCAAGCTCGCTGCCAGAGCATCAAATCCAAAAGAAGCAGCCAATAGATGTTAGCTCGCTCCAGAGCCCAGGTATCCATGTTTCGAAGGATCAATCATTGAAGTCGACCAACCATTGAAAGGAACACCGGATGAAAACGGGTATTATGCCGAAGAAATTTAAGTGTTTTTAAACTCTGTTAGAATATAAGGATGAATGTAAAATAAATGATGCTCCGAAAACATGTAAACAAATAGAGATATAAGTAACACAGCGGGTAGCGGGTAGCGGGTAGAAATTACATGTAGGGAAATAGCAGGCAGACAATCGATATGGGCTCGGTTGTCTGAGAAGGAAAGAGAGATCTCTTCTCTCCTTTATAGTTTTAACGCCTAGGAATGAATTCTTGGGTATATATACTCGGGATTCTGGCCTAGGAATTGAGTTCAAGTTTCAGTCAGTTCAATTCCCGTTCAATTTCAGTTCAGTCAAGATTCAATTTAAGTTCAGTTCAAAGTTCAAGCATCAGTTCAAATAAAAACGGAAAGTTCAATCAAGTAAAATAGTTCAAGTTAAAAATATCCGAATCCGAAAACCCACTAAGCGTTGACAACCAGGCGTCACGCATCAGAATCCGGATACCCCCAAATTGGCAACCAGGCGCCACGCACCAGGCCAGAGCTCCTAACAAGGAAGGAGCTCGAGTAAAGGTATAACACACACACACACACCCAAAATTTCCCCCACCGAAAAGTAGTTGCGAGTTTCACTCGGACGGACCAATCTGGAGCCGTCTGATACTGAAACGTATTCGCGATTACGGGAATTTTGGAAGGGGCATAGCCCGTAAGAGACCAAAACAAGTCCAGGAAAATAGGCTCCCTGGCTTCGTTGCCTTTAATTAAATCCGTGATTCTTAGGCCTCAATTGCCGACATCTAGGGAAATAAGTTCCCTAGATTAATCACGAAGCGCTCTAGAGAGGACGAGCGAAAAGTCTTGCTTTAATTGCAAGCATCTAGGGAGTTCACATTCCCTAGATTTACATACAGTTCAATATATTAAAACACGATTTGAATGCAATGTACCACTGGTAATTAGCACGACATTATGTCAAAAGATTTCCAACTTATAATTTTAAATGCTGTTTTAAACTGGTTTTAAATAACAGTCGATTATTCAACCATTTCAGACGATCCGGTAGGGCATTGTACACAGATGGACCGTAGAAAGAAATTCGCATTTGCCCTAGATTTGTGAAGGTTCTCGAACGCATTAGATTATGAGCATACCGAGTATTGTGCTCATGAGTTGTGGTCGGTAGAATGAGGTTACAAAGCATATTCTGATTTTTAATCACGTCGTATACAAACAAGCAAGACTGCAACTTGCACAGACCACGTAAAGGGAGAATTCTGTGCGACGCGTTTGTATACAGTTGAAAGGAGGAATATAACTGCGGCAAGTTAAAAATTATTTTTAAGCATCTGTTTTGTAATACTTGTAATTTTTTAAGCTTGGATTTACAAGCATGACCCCAAACGATTATTAAATACTGCAAATGGGAATGAATACAACCATGATAGAAAGTCAAAAGGGCATTTCGAGACACAAATTTACTTACAGTTATAATCACCTAAGGTTCTGAAAGATGGTTGAATAAGAACATGTTAGATGGTTGAGCTCTAGGCTAGAACTACTTTATTTTGGCATTGCTCCATATTTTATATCCAGCGAGAAATTGACTAATCTACCCGTTGACTACACTTTCAACTACCCTGCTTTAAATCATTACCCTCGTTCAATGACTACCCAAATATATATATATATATATATATATATATATATATATATATATATATATATATATATATATATATATATATATATATATATATATATAAGTTATAAGCGAAACCAGGCCTAACCTTCAAAACCATCAACACAGAGCACGTGTTGTCTAGTGGGTAGTCATTGAACGAGGGTAATGATTTAAAGCAGGGTAGTTGAAAGTGTAGTCAACGGGTAGATTAGTCAATTTCTCGCTGGATATAAAATATGGAGCAATGCCAAAATAAAGTAGTTCTAGCCTAGAGCTCAACCATCTAACATGTTCTTATTCAACCATCTTTCAGAACCTTAGGTGATTATAACTGTAAGTAAATTTGTGTCTCGAAATGCCCTTTTGACTTTCTATCATGGTTGTATTCATTCCCATTTGCAGTATTTAATAATCGTTTGGGGTCATGCTTGTAAATCCAAGCTTAAAAAATTACAAGTATTACAAAACAGATGCTTAAAAATAATTTTTAACTTGCCGCAGTTATATTCCTCCTTTCAACTGTATACAAAAGCGTCGCACAGAATTCTCCCTTTACGTGGTCTGTGCAAGTTGCAGTCTTGCTTGTTTGTATACGACGTGATTAAAAATCAGAATATGCTTTGTAACCTCATTCTACCGACCACAACTCATGAGCACAATACTCGGTATGCTCATAATCTAATGCGTTCGAGAACCTTCACAAATCTAGGGCAAATGCGAATTTCTTTCTACGGTCCATCTGTGTACAATGCCCTACCGGATCGTCTGAAATGGTTGAATAATCGACTGTTATTTAAAACCAGTTTAAAACAGCATTTAAAATTATAAGTTGGAAATCTTTTGACATAATGTCGTGCTAATTACCAGTGGTACATTGCATTTTAAACGCGTGTTCGTGTGTGTTTTCCTAGTATGTTTCTAGCCCCGGTCCCATTTTTGTGCCGCTTATTGCACACACATCGATGGGCAACGGCACATTTGAGTGCTGAGTTTATGGGTGTATGACCAACGAAAATTTCACCAGGACACAATGAAAGGTGATATTTTCGGCTTGAGCATTCACTGACATCGAGAATGAACTGATATTTCTGTTGATGGAACGAAAACTATATCAAAACAAACGAGATGGTGAGCCAGCGGTCATAGGCACAGCGGCACCGCGATAGAGAAATGTGAAGAGTGTCGGTGGAGATATTTTGCACTGATAAAAATTGCTTTTCGATTTCAACATGTTCTTTCGAAATTTTGCATCCTTGATTGTAACTAATTTTATGAACAAATGAAAATTCAAAAAAAATACCGCAGGACGTTTTTGACAGTAAAAAAAAAAAATGTATATATATATATATATATATATATATATATATATATATATATATATATATATATATATATATATATATATATATATATATATATAATCACGTTATGATATGCACACCAAAGGACCACGATCAGCACATTCCAAACATCGTACGATCGCGGCCAGCCAATAGCCATCGTTCCGCTGCATCAGCATTACTCATCGATATATACCAGCAGCAGAACCCACGACGCCGTTCAGTTCTCATTCAAATTCTTTCCGTGACCGTCCACGTTTGCTTAATAAATGATATTTAGATAATAAACTGTATGTTGATTATAATAAACGTTTTTTAAAAGCTGAACGTCGAAGGCCACAACAAGATTGGCGCAGCCGTGCGGTTTCAGTGAGTGGAATAGTAACGAGTGTGAAAAAACAGTGTTATAATCAGGATTGGTAAATCCGATTAGAGTGAATCCGCGAAACATTAATACGAACTGTAGAAAGTGCTAGCATCTGACGCCGCTATCAAAGTGACGAAAGAGTTGAGGTTCCACCGCACACCGCACCCCACCACTGGAAGAACCGAAGAACCCCGCACACACGATTGCAAACGGTAAGTTTTTTTTCTCTCTTCTTTCTACGCCCCCACATTCTAAGTGAAATAAAACTCGCCCCGGTCAGTGATTTTTTTTGTTGTGCATCGAAGTCCGTTCTAAGAGAGAGACTCGGACGCAATTTTAATTATTACTTACCGCGTGGAGTAAAAGTGTTCTAAGAGAAGTTTTACTCCACCTGGAATTGTGAATTCTAAGCGAAGCACACTTCCAGAAGCCACACGAGTTCTAAGCGAACGTGTGTGCTTAAAAATTAACAAATTTGTGTAAACGGTGCAAGGCTTCATTAATGCCAAAAACACCAAAAAGTGCTCTGAAGAAAACTCGCAGCTTGTGGAAAAGCATTAATCACAGCAATTGCGACTCTTCGGACTCAGAAGAAACCATTTCATCCGTTGACTCAGGAGACTTGGCACACATCCCAATTGAGAATCCCCCCTCATTGGAAAATTTATTAATTGAAGAAAGCTCAGATATGGAGCAAATCGGCGCGCAACTCCAGAAAATGATGGAGATGATGGACGCATTTTCCACCAAACAAAAGGAACATGACGCCATGTTCCTGCAAATTGAATCGCATTTAAATGGAACAACGCCAGCAGAACAACCTACTGCACAACCGGTAATATACGAATATCACCAACCAACAACCAGTTTTGAGATGCTATGCAGAATTCCGGATCCAATCAAAATGATTCCAACATTCGACGGCAATTCGAAACAATTGAATGCGTGGCTAACAACTGCTCAGGAAACACTCAATGCTTTCAAAGAGCACGTTACGCCAGTGCAATTTAAAATGTATACCACTGCAGTAATACATAAAATCCAAGGGAAAGCAAAAGACATAATATGTCTTGCCGGTAACCCAGACAATTTTGAGCAAATTTCGGAAGTTCTGACAAATGCTCTCGGCGATCGTCAAGAACTTTCCACGTATAAATGCCAGTTATGGCAATGTAAAATGACTGAAAATATGAGTATTTCGAGATACTACAATAAATCAAAAAATATTATTCAAAATATTAAGACCTTGGCGAAACAAACAGAAAAATACCGTAACAACTGGGAAGTCATAAACGATTTTATAGAAGAAGACGCCTTGGCTGCTTTCATCGCCGGACTAATCGAACCATATTTTGGCTATGCTCAAGCCGCAAGGCCGAAAGATATAGAAGATGCCTATGCATTTCTATGTAAATTCAAATCAAAAGAAATAACAGCACAAAACATGACTTTTGATTATTCTCCAAAAAAGTATCAGAAGAACAAAGATTTCGATAACAAATCAAGCAGTAAAAATCCTCAATTGAATAAAAATCAGAAACCCTTCAAATTGGATCAAAAAAGAGAGCGAAATGAAATTGAACCGATGGACGCTACTACTACACAGAGCCGTCTGACAATAAATAGGAAAACAATAAATAACCATGAGACAGTCAAAGATGATCCTGAGGATGATATTGCAAAATCAGACACTGAATCTGAAGATGATCTTGATCTAAATTTTCACTTGGGATACACAAATCTAAATCCAACTTAAATTACTTACCCTATCTCAAAATTAAACATCCTAAAAATAATCAAACCCTAAATATTTTGATAGATTCTGGAGCAAACAAAAATATTATTGCACCAGGAATCTTGGGAAAAACTAGCACCGTACCAAATACGAAAATAAAAAACGTGTGTGGAACCAACAGTGTAACCGAAAAAGGAAAAATTGCTTTGTTTAACGGCGCTTTCAAACCCTTCACGTTTTACGTCTTGAAATTTCACAACTTTTTCGACGGCTTAATAGGATCGGAAACATTGGCAGAACTCAAAGCACGCATCAATTACGAAGACGAAACACTAACACTATTAGACAAACAATTTTCATATGCCAAATTTTACCCCACCAAACAACTTTACAATCATTTTGTAACAATTGAGACCACAAATAACGGTGATTGGCTTGTCCCCTCTTATCAAAAACTTTACAAAAATATCTTTATTAATCCTGGACTCTATAGAGCAGAAAATAATAAAACAACCGTCAATGTAATTTCCACATGTAGAAACCCCATAAATATCCCGAAAATTGGATTAACAGTTAACAATTTTGAAACCATTTCTCCCTTCCTAATAAAACACTCAGAATGTATTTCTGAAAATGAAATTAATGACATCATTAGAACAAATCATCTTTCATCATTAGAAAAAACCAAATTAATTCAAATTCTTCACCAACATCAAGCAGTTGTATCTAAAAAGGGGGAAAAACTCACATCCACATCAGCCACTAAACATAAAATTTTAACCACTAACGATATGCCAATTTACACAAAAAATTATCGGTACCCACATCATTTCAAACTAGATGTTCATGAACAAATACAAGAAATGTTAGATAATGGAATAATTCGACCTTCCAAAAGTCCGTACTCCTCACCCATATGGGTGGTCCCAAAAAAAACAGACGCATCTGGAAAGAAAAAAGTACGAGTCGTAATCGATTATAGGAAGCTTAACGAACATACTATAGACGATAAATATCCTATGCCTCAAATTGAAGAAATTTTGGATTCCCTAGGAAAATCTGAATATTTCACAACTCTTGATTTAAAATCGGGATTCCACCAAATTCCAATGGACCCGAAACATATCGAGAAAACAGCTTTTTCTACAGACAAAGGGCATTTTGAATTCACTAGAATGCCTTTTGGGCTTAAAAATGCTCCCGCAACCTTTCAGAGAGCAATGAATGATATCCTCGGTGATTATATTGGAACGAAGTGCTACGTGTATCTTGACGATATAATTATTATTGGATATAATCTAGAGAACCACTTAGAAAACCTTCAATTAATTTTAAAGCGTTTATCCGATTTCAATTTAAAAATTCAATTAGATAAATGCGAGTTTTTGAAAAGGCAAACAGAATTTTTAGGACACATCATAACATCCGAAGGAGTAAAACCAAATCCCGAAAAAATTGAAAAAATTCTTCAATGGCCTTTACCGAAAAATCAAAAAGAAATTAAACAATTTCTAGGTTTAATCGGTTATTACAGAAGATTTATTAAGGATTTTTCAAAAATCACACGACCCATGTCGAAGTATTTAAAGAAAGACTCGACAATTGAATTACAAGACACTTCATACATAAATTCCTTTAATACTCTTAAAAAAATACTATCCACAGACCAAGTACTGGCATATCCGCAATTTGATCATCCCTTCATTTTAACTACGGATGCATCTGGCTTTGCATTAGGAGCTGTCCTATCACAGATACAGGACAATGTCGAAAGGCCAATCGCATTTGCATCACGAACACTTTCGGATACCGAGTCACGATACGCCACAAATGAGAAAGAAGCATTAGCCATAATATGGGCGGTAAATAAATTTAAACCTTACCTGTATGGTCAAAAATTCACTCTTGTTACGGACCATAAGCCTCTAACGTTTATCAAAACTTCTGATAAGAATTCTAAAATCTTACGATGGCGCCTAGACCTAGAGAATTACGACTACGAGATTAAATACAAGGAAGGAAAATCCAATGTTGTAGCAGACGCCTTAAGCAGAATGCCAATTGAAGCAAATGTTTGTATCACAAATAATAACACATCTTCTAATATTTCAGATCCTAGAGACCAAGAGGACGGTGAAGCATCTGTCACCAATAATCCCCCACAATCGGACAATCCCGAGAACCATCCAAACCTTTCCGATTCCCAAACAATTCACTCTGCCGACGACTCCTCCAACTATTTCATCCATTTCTCCGAACGCCCGTTAAATTATTTCCGTAACCAAATGATTTTCAGAATTTCTCGACTGGATACCATAATACAAGAAACCCTATTCCAAAATTATCACAGAACTATAGTATCTCAAAATTCTTTCGATAAAGATCAAGTTACACACTTTCTCAAACTCTTTCATAACGGTAGACAAACTGCTCTCATGGCTCCAGAAAACCTCATCCAAACTATCCAGGAATCTTACAAGGAAAACTTTAGTCAGAAAGGCCATTTTGTTTTCACAGACCGAATGGTAGAAGATGTTCAAAATGAAAATAGACAGGACCAATTAATTGCAAAAGAACATGAAAGGGCACATCGCGGTATTACCGAAGTTGAAGCTCAAATTAAAAGATCTTATTTTTTCCCCAACATGTGCATAAAAGTGAGAAAATTTATAAACTCTTGTGAAATATGTAATACCCATAAATATGAGAGGAAACCATTCAACATAAAAATTTCTCCTAGGCCCATTACCGAAAAACCATTAGAAAAAATACACATGGATATATTCATAATAGATAAACATTCCTTTTTGTCACTTATTGATTCATTTTCAAAACATCTTCAAATGATATTTATAAAATCAAAGAATTTAGTACATGTTCAAAAAGCACTAGGAAAATACATAAGTACATTTGGAGTGCCCAGACAAATCATAACAGATCATGAAACAACATTCAGATCTATTCATCTTAAAGACTTTCTCAGCCAACTAGGAACACAGATAGACTACGCAGCATCCTCCGAATCCAACGGACAAATAGAACGTGCACATTCTACCATTATTGAAATATTTAATACAAACAAGCATAAATTCAGAACTATGGGCACAAAATCAATTGTTAAATTATCTGTAGCATTATATAATAACACTGTACATTCTTCAACACAATACACACCAAACGAAATTCTCTTTAACCAAAATAATATTGTTAACCCTCAAGAAATAATTAAAGACGCACAAGAATTATTCCTCAAAGCTAAGTTAAATATGGAAAAATCACAAAAACAAATTGTAAAACAAAATTCAAAGAAAGAGGAACCTCCAATTATTAATGATAAACAGGAAGTTTTTGTTATTCCCAACATCCGTACCAAAAAACAAGCTAGAGCCAACAAAACCAATGCTAACGAAGTAACAGATCGCACATTCAAAAATAACTGCGAAATAAAAAGACACAAAAATAAAATTAAAAGACCAAAAAAAAGATAACTTTTCTCTTTCTATCTCACATTGTATTACAGATGCTCATCTCATACATAGGAATCATCATCGTCATCTCAAGAATTTCATGTCAGGAGCTCACCATAAGAAATCTTCATAACGATCTTATATTAATGCAGAAGATTGGTTCTTGCAAAATCCAAACGGGAAATATTAGGATAATACATCCAATTAATCTTACAGACCTAGAGTCAACAATCAACCAACTTACAAGTTTGGTATACAATAATCAAAAGAATAATAATGTACTTAATCAGATTAGCAAGCATAAAATACGCGAATTGTATTCTAATTTTCTACAAATTAAACCAACTATTCATAAGAGGACCAGAAGATGGGACATCATAGGCACAGCATGGAAATGGATCGCCGGCAGCCCCGACGCCCAAGACCTACGAATCATCAACAGGAGCTTGAACCAACTAGTCAGCGAGAACAATCATCAAATCAAAATCAACGAACAGATTGGCAACAGTATCTCTGAATTAACAACCGCAATTAATCAAATAATTGAGAAACAGCATATCAATCAAATCATCCTCGACGATATCGACATAATTACAACAATTCTGAACATCGACACTATCAACAAAATTCTAAGCAACATTCAAGAAGCAGTACTCTTCTCTAAAATGCGAGTTACCAATAGCAGAATATTATCCAGCAAAGAAATTAACCTGATAAAAACCATCCTCAACAATCAAGGAATTCAAATGGACATACCTGAAGAAGCACTCAATCTAGTGACCCCAAAAATAGCCACTAGCGAAAATACTTTACTGTACATTATCCACGTCCCAGAAATGGAACCGGAAGAATCAACAATTATCCGTATATACCCAATAAATCAGAACGGTATTGTTATAAAAGAATATCCCCAATTCGTAATCAAACAAGGTAGACAACTCCTTACCACAACGGAACCAGAAAACTACGTCCAATTAAACATTTACACAAAAGAGTTCAAAGACTCATGCATTTACCCACTTATAATGGGCAACGATCCGCATTGTGTGATGGAAAAAAGTGAAGAAACATCTGCAAAATTAATAGCTAATAACAAGGTCCTGATCACTAATGCAAAAGACCAGGAGTTACGTTCCGATTGCGGACCTAGTAACAGACATCTTTCCGGAAGTTTCATAATATCTTTCTCGAACTGCACAGTTACCTACATGGAACGCAACTTTACTTCAATCGACAAAATTAGCGAAGTTGAAACATTCCAAGGAGCTCTTCATGACCTTTCCATTAAAAAGCAAATCATAAACGATCACGATGTGGCAAAAATAGAAGAAGTAGCACTCTCGAACAGGAAACATTTAGACAAAGTATTCCTTCAACAAGAATCCGACCAAAAATGGAAATGGAGTCTAGTAGGAGGGACATCCCTGTCCTCAACTCTATTGATTATTATTCTATTTTTAATCTATTATCATCTGAAAGCTACTCAACAAAGGAAATCAAGGAAACGCCAGAAGTTGATAAACCTCGAACTCAACAACATCCTGCCAGGAATTCAGAATAACCAACCAAGTGCCGAGGACGACACTTTTTCACCCCCCCGATGAATCACGTTATGATATGCACACCAAAGGACCACGATCAGCACATTCCAAACATCGTACGATCGCGGCCAGCCAATAGCCATCGTTCCGCTGCATCAGCATTACTCATCGATATATACCAGCAGCAGAACCCACGACGCCGTTCAGTTCTCATTCAAATTCTTTCCGTGACCGTCCACGTTTGCTTAATAAATGATATTTAGATAATAAACTGTATGTTGATTATAATAAACGTTTTTTAAAAGCTGAACGTCGAAGGCCACAACAAGATTATATATATATATATATATATATATATATATATATATATCGCGTAACTTTTGAAAAGGTCCAATGTAACATTTTCGCCAACTCGAGAAAAACGTAGTTGAAGACCCGAACATTATTTCGCGAATTGTCTTAAAAGCTATCAATCTTTATCACTGTTTTCACCACTAGCTGTCAAGAATAACTTCGTAAAACCAATCGTAACTGTTGTTCCGTGATTTGAGATTAAGGTTGAAGCCTCGGACCGAAAAATGTTACATTGGACGTTTTGACTGCCCGCGATTGCACATTGGCCATATTACGTTGCACTATAAAAATTTGAAACTAACTAATAAACAACAATCCAAATATCAGCATTTCGTTCTAAAGACTGATTATTATTGTTATCACTCGTTGAATTGCACTGAAATCGATAACAACACCTGTAAGAAACAAATTCCAAAACGACCGAAGTATGACTGCGAGTTGTTTTGACTGCTTTGTTACTTCGGACGTTTCGGCCGTCGGAGGAAAGTGGCGTCCGAAGAAACAGCCGGGTGCTTAAAATTCGAATCTGTACTTTGGATATTTTTTGTATCGGCGACAAAAAGATGAAGAAGATCGATACGTGAACGATTGTTTTTGTAATACATTCAATGATTGAAAACTAATAGCGTGCATCCATTAACTCGATTTGTTTACATTTGTTACATAGGACCTTTTCAAAAGTTACGGAGATATATATTATATATATATATATATATATATATATATATATATATATATATATATATATATATATATATATATATATATATATATATATATATATATATATATATATATATATATATATAAGTTATAAGCGAAACCAGGCCTAACCTTCAAAACCATCAACACAGAGCACGTGTTGTCTAGTGGGTAGTCATTGAACGAGGGTAATGATTTAAAGCAGGGTAGTTGAAAGTGTAGTCAACGGGTAGATTAGTCAATTTCTCGCTGGATATAAAATATGGAGCAATGCCAAAATAAAGTAGTTCTAGCCTAGAGCTCAACCATCTAACATGTTCTTATTCAACCATCTTTCAGAACCTTAGGTGATTATAACTGTAAGTAAATTTGTGTCTCGAAATGCCCTTTTGACTTTCTATCATGGTTGTATTCATTCCCATTTGCAGTATTTAATAATCGTTTGGGGTCATGCTTGTAAATCCAAGCTTAAAAAATTACAAGTATTACAAAACAGATGCTTAAAAATAATTTTTAACTTGCCGCAGTTATATTCCTCCTTTCAACTGTATACAAACGCGTCGCACAGAATTCTCCCTTTACGTGGTCTGTGCAAGTTGCAGTCTTGCTTGTTTGTATACGACGTGATTAAAAATCAGAATATGCTTTGTAACCTCATTCTACCGACCACAACTCATGAGCACAATACTCGGTATGCTCATAATCTAATGCGTTCGAGAACCTTCACAAATCTAGGGCAAATGCGAATTTCTTTCTACGGTCCATCTGTGTACAATGCCCTACCGGATCGTCTGAAATGGTTGAATAATCGACTGTTATTTAAAACCAGTTTAAAACAGCATTTAAAATTATAAGTTGGAAATCTTTTGACATAATGTCGTGCTAATTACCAGTGGTACATTGCATTCAAATCGTGTTTTAATATATTGAACTGTATGTAAATCTAGGGAATGTGAACTCCCTAGATGCTTGCAATTAAAGCAAGACTTTTCGCTCGTCCTCTCTCGAGCGCTTCGTGATTAATCTAGGGAACTTATTTCCCTAGATGTCGGCAATTGAGGCCTAAGAATCACGGATTTAATTAAAGGCAACGAAGCCAGGGAGCCTATTTTCCTGGACTTGTTTTGGTCTCTTACGGGCTATGCCCCTTCCAAAATTCCCGTAATCGCGAATACGTTTCAGTATCAGACGGCTCCAGATTGGTCCGTCCGAGTGAAACTCGCAACTACTTTTCGGTGGGGGAAATTTTGGGTGTGTGTGTGTGTGTTATACCTTTACTCGAGCTCCTTCCTTGTTAGGAGCTCTGGCCTGGTGCGTGGCGCCTGGTTGCCAATTTGGGGGTATCCGGATTCTGATGCGTGACGCCTGGTTGTCAACGCTTAGTGGGTTTTCGGATTCGGATATTTTTAACTTGAACTATTTTACTTGATTGAACTTTCCGTTTTTATTTGAAGTGATGCTTGAACTTTGAACTGAACTTAAATTGAATCTTGACTGAACTGAAATTGAACGGGAATTGAACTGACTGAAACTTGAACTCAATTCCTATATAATATAATATATATAATATATATCTCGCGTAACTTTTGAAAAGGTCCTATGTAACAAATGTAAACAAATCGAGTTAATGGATGCACGCTATTAGTTTTCAATCATTGAATGTATTACAAAAACAATCGTTCACGTATCGATCTTCTTCATCTTTTTGTCGCCGATACAAAAAATATCCAAAGTACAGATTCGAATTTTAAGCACCCGGCTGTTTCTTCGGACGCCACTTTCCTCCGACGGCCGAAACGTCCGAAGTAACAAAGCAGTCAAAACAACTCGCAGTCGTACTTCGGTCGTTTTGGAATTTGTTTCTTACAGGTGTTGTTATCGATTTCAGTGCAATTCAACGAGTGATAACAATAATAATCAGTCTTTAGAACGAAATGCTGATATTTGGATTGTTGTTTATTAGTTAGTTTCAAATTTTTATAGTGCAACGTAATATGGCCAATGTGCAATCGCGGGCAGTCAAAACGTCCAATGTAACATTTTTCGGTCCGAGGCTTCAACCTTAATCTCAAATCACGGAACAACAGTTACGATTGGTTTTACGAAGTTATTCTTGACAGCTAGTGGTGAAAACAGTGATAAAGATTGATAGCTTTTAAGACAATTCGCGAAATAATGTTCGGGTCTTCAACTACGTTTTTCTCGAGTTGGCGAAAATGTTACATTGGACCTTTTCAAAAGTTACGCGATATATATATATATATATACCTTTCCAACATTTTGACAGGCCTATATATATATATATACATATATATATATATATATATATATATATATATATATATATATATATATATATATATATATATATATATATATATATATATATACATATTTTTTTTTTTTACTGTCAAAAACGTCCTGCGGTATTTTTTTTTGAATTTTCATTTGTTCATAAAATTAGTTACAATCAAGGATGCAAAATTTCGAAAGAACATGTTGAAATCGAAAAGCAATTTTTATCAGTGCAAAATATCTCCACCGACACTCTTCACATTTTTCTATCGCGGTGCCGCTGTGCCTATGACCGCTGGCTCACCATCTCGTTTGTTTTGATATAGTTTTCGTTCCATCAACAGAAATATCAGTTCATTCTCGATGTCAGTGAATGCTCAAGCCGAAAATATCACCTTTCATTGTGTCCTGGTGAAATTTTCGTTGGTCATACACCCATAAACTCAGCACTCAAATGTGCCGTTGCCCATCGATGTGTGTGCAATAAGCGGCACAAAAATGGGACCGGGGCTAGAAACATACTAGGAAAACACACACGGACACGCGTTTAAACGTCTGACGCGGTGTCAGTGAGATGATATTTCCTTGTATGGAATTTTGTTCCCTTCCACTGTCAGCTGATCGAAGATGCGTATGAAAATTTCGGGCGTAAATTCTCAGTGAGACAGTGGAACGAATGAGTGTGGGGAATAATGCAAAAACCAAATGTTCCACGTGACGGAGTGTCGGTTGCATGTAATTAAGTTTGGTTCATTTGTCATGAACTGCAGGGGCATTGGTGGTTGATTTTGATGTTGTCTCAATATCTTGCGCTGTCAGTAAAGTGAGTGTGAGATTTTGCAACTCTGGTTACAATCATCTGTTTTAAGTCAAATATGCGCCGTTTTGTTCGATGACTTGTTCCCAACGAGATGCCAACTTCATAATACCCCTGTTATAGAAGCTCGCTTCCTTATAGGCAAAAAACTCGGATAGCCAATTTTCACAGGCCTCTTTTGTGGCTAACTTCTGACTACCTAGCTCGTTCGCCATGGACAAAAACAGGTGGTAGTAACTTGGTGCAAGGTCCGGACTATACGGCGGATGCAAAAGAACCTCCCATCCGAGCTCCCGGAGCTTCTGGCGCGTCACCAAAGAAGTGTGTGGCCTGGCGTTGTCCTGATGGAAGACAATGCGGCCTCTGTTTATCAAAGATGGCCTCTTCTTCATGAGTGCTACCTTCAAGCGGTCCAGTTGTTGGCAGTGCAGGTCCGAATTGAGCGTTTGGCCATAGGGAAGCAGCTCATAATAGATTATTCCTTGACAATCCCACCAAACACACAGCAGAACCTTCCTGGCCGTTAATGAGGGCTTGGCCACCGTCTGAGCCGCTTCAGCGGGCTTCGACCACGACCGTTTGCGCTTCACGTTGTCGTAAGTGACCCACTTTTCATCGCCAGTCACCATCTTCAAAAACGGGTCGATTTTGTTGCGATTCAGCAGTGATTCACATGCGTCGATACGGTCAAAGATGTTTTTTTGCGTCAACGTGTGTGGCACCCATACATCGAGCTTCTTTGTGAATCCAAGCTTCTTCAAATGGTTAATAACGGTTTGATGACTTATCCCCAGCTCTTGGCCGATGCTACGGCTGCTACTATGCGGGTCTTTCTCGGCTAATTAAGCGATTTTGTCGCAATTTTCGACGACAGGCCTTCCGGAGCGTGGCGCATCTTCGACGACCTCTACACCAGAACGAAAACGTTGAAACCATCGTTGTGCGGTGGAAATGGAAACTGTATCGGGTCCATAAACTGCACCAATTTTATTGGCAGCTTGAGATGCATTTTTGCCTTTTTTTTTTATCCAAAATATATATTTTATTAAGGCTCATATGGTGTCAGCCTAACGGGGCCGGGAGTTCAATATTTTGACAATGTTTGCTTAGACTATGTTAGTAATATGTAACCGATTACTCGCGGTTGACTCGAGGTTAGTATTACAAGTGTTCTCATAATTGGTATGTCGCAGTCTTCGATGCTCTGTACGTGTGCCCGACACGGGATACTTCCTATTGGGATGCAGCTGACCATTAATCAGCAACGCCCCCCTTGTCTGTACCCCATATCTAGCGTGGTGCGTCTTTCTCGACTCGAGGAATCCAGGATAGAATGGTCACTAGCCGGCGCAATCATCAGCTCGTGTAGAGTTGTCATGAGCGGTACAACCTTTGACTCTTGTTGAATAATCAGTGGACTGCACAACCTTCGGCCCGTGCATCTGTAAAGAGTGTGTGTATGTATTGCCGCGACTAAGTAAAAGTTTATCGATCGGATAGGAGGGATATGAAACGGGGACACAACGAAGGAAACATCATTAAACGTTGACATCGGCGTTTCTGAGGAACAGGTATAGATGAAGCAGAAGATCAGGATCCCGGCTACCTAAGATATCCCGGACGGGGATATCCGATTGTCTGCCTTGTGCTCTCAGTGCTCTAGAGAGCTGAGAACGAGCAGCATGGAACCGGATACACGACCAGACAACATGCTCGATGTCGTGGTAGCCATCGCCACAATCACAAAGATTGTTTGCTGCGAGCCCAATGCGATAGAGATGCGCGTTTAGGTTGTAGTGATTGGACATAAGCCGAGATATCACGCGAATGAAATCACGACCTACATTCAATCCCTTGAACCATGCACTCGTCGAGACCTTAGGGATAATCGTGTGTAACCAACGACCGAACTCATCACCACTCCACATGCGATGCCAACTTACCAGCGTATACTGACGAGGAATGTGGAAAAATTCATTATAAGCAATTTGCCTTTCAAAAAGTGTGCCTTCTAAAGCGCCCACCTTAGCTAGCGAGTCCGCTTTCTCATTCCCCGGAATCGACCTTTTTGCCTTTTTGCGACACCTTTTTGCCTTTGTCATAGTAAATATGTCGGATTTTCTCTTTATTTTGCTCCATATTTGCGACACTATAACTCACGAACGACTTAACCAAACAAAACACTGCCAAGGACTATATTATAGCGCGCAAAAATACCTTTCCAACAAGCTGACTCGATACAATGAATACAACTAGAACTACGCGCTTATAACGACACCTCGCGGAAATACCGCAGGACTTTTTTGACAGCCTAATATTAATATATATATATGTATATATATATATATATATATATATATATATATATATATATATATATATATATATATATATATATATATATATATATATATATATATATATATATATATATATATATATATATATATATATATATATATATATAAGTTATGTAGCTTCCGTACGGGAAAGCATAAAAAATAAATTTATTCACGATTTCACTTATCGCTATAACATCATACTTAGAACTAACTTATATTTTAGCATTGAACCCATTATAAAGACTACAGACTGCTGAGTCTGCGTTCATCCCGGTGGCTTGGTATTTATGCAAGGTGATACCTTGTTTTCCTTTCTGGCGAATTCTCGCGCGCATCATCGTTAATCTGGCGCGCCAGGCTCGGTTGCATGTTGTTACTATGGGCTCAATGAATGTGTGGGAGGGACTTTTCATAACGTCTCCCCCCTAAGAGTCAAGCGTCCTCGGTTGATTTTCTGGATCCCTTGGTAAGGACAAATCTGGGTGCCGGAAGGAAGGATTTCGTTAGGCAGGTTGGCTCGTCCTTCAGTATATCGGTTACTGTTCCTTTCTGATTGTTTTCCGGGGAGCTGATGTCGAACTTCTTGTTGGTAATCTGTGAGGTGACGATGTCCTCTTTTTTATCCTGTTGGGGTTGACTTCTAGTTTGGGATTTGTATCTGCGAATGCATAAGATGATTACTATTGACAGGATGGTAGAGGTTATCGCTAGTCCTCCGAGCGTTTGAGAGCTGATCATGTGAAGCTTAAGTCTCTGAATTTCCTCCAAATTTTCGATATTCATCTGGTGTATTTCTTCGATGTCTGGTTTTTGCTTAATGGTTTCTATCTCTTTTCCAAATATGGGTGTGAGATATTCAGATTTATTTATAGTTTTAGAGTTGCTTCTGAAGGTTACATTCTGCACTGTAACTGTGCAGTTACCTGTTTCAATAATAGTTGGATCGGAAATGATTTGTGATTCTCCACATGAGTCTAAAATGTAGACTGCTTTATTTGTGTCGATGAGAATTGTTCCGACACTGATTTCCTTGATTATTGGACGTTCTGGTTGTTTATGCATCGGACACTTGGCTTTTTGGTTTGTCAGGATATTGGAGATGCAACCGTCGTTCACTGGCAAGTTATTGTCGCAAATGAAACACCTCTCACTCTGCTCGTATAATGACTGCTGATACTTGGCCACATAGCGGATGCTCGTGTCGATTCTGGTTCCATTCACGTTGACAGGTTCTAACTGCATCAATGAGTACTCGTTCGGTTCAATGATGGGGAGTTTGACTATAATGATTATGTGATTATTTTGTAGCGATACAACTGATCTTACGAATTTATAAATTTCATCTTCAAATCTAATGACAATATATTGGCTTTCTAAAAATTTCAAAATATAATCTTTTTCAGCCATACTGAGAATGTTTTTGTTCAAGCTATTAGATTTTGAAAAGGCAATCTGTTCTTCGAGGTCTTCTAAGGCTTTTATCAGGATATCAGTATTCAAAATAAGATTTATGAATTCCAAGTCTTTTCTAATTATCGTGTCTTGAGATTGTACATGTTCCTTAATTGATCTTACGGTTTTTGAGACTTTATTAATAGTAGCTTGAAGTACATTGTTGATTTTTACTTGTTTTATTTGATTATCTATGATTTTGTTGCTATTAGTTTCAAGCATCTCTAAATTTTGATTGATTAAGTCGAGGTCTTCCTGGTCGGGGTTGCCTGCTATAAATTTTATCACGTTTCCTAAAGCATTAATAAGTCCTCTTTTTGCACGTTTTGGGTAAAATCCTGTCAACTTTTCATAAGCCTTTTTAATTTTCAACTGGATTGTTTGTTGTAAGTGATCCGTTACATTAAGGTTATTTGCTAATTTTTCGATATAGTTTATATTTTGTCCTATTTCATCTAGGTTAATTTTATGTATTATACGGTCGTATCCTAATTTTATCTTAACCGAGTCTAATTTTAAGGTCAAAAGTCCGTTATTTGTCGATACGTCGTGGTAAAATGTCGCTGAAGTCAGTGGAATGATCCTGAAACAGACCGAAAAGAAAAAGAAAAAAATCATTTTTTGATCCTATTTTTATGAATTTTTACTCCGTAAGTATCTTTAAATGTCAATTCGTTATCGTCCACGACTTTTGAAACCTTGAATGGGTCTTTGTCCTTTGTTATTCTCTGATTAACTTTTACGTATACATTTTCTCCTGGTTCTAAAGTTTTTGGCAAGGTTTTTACCTTGTTTTCATTTTCTATCTGCTTTCTGCGTTTTTCCATTAGGACCTTAATGGCAGACTGAATTTTACTGTAATTTTGAAAAATTTCTTCCGCGCTTGTTTCATTGTGGTGGTTAAAGACTACTTGCTTTGGCTTAAAGCCGGTCGCTGAGTGAATTGTGTTATTATAAATATCCACAAGAATGTTAATTTTGTCGAAGAATTCCATGTCTTTGTATTTCGAATTTAAAGTTCTATATAGTTCAATGAGTGTAGAGTGGAATCGTTCCACTATTCCGTTTGAGTTACTTGAACTCGCAAAATGAATTTCAATATCCAAATCCTGCATGAATCCGATGAAGGCAAGCGATGTCAAGCTTGGTTCTTGATCGCAAGTTATCGATTTTGGTTTGCCGAAAATTCTGATGTGCTCTGTGATTGCCCTTTTAAGGTCTACGATAGTCCTCGTTTCAAGAGCGATCACGTTTGCAAATTTGGAAAAAGCGTCTACTCTAGTTAGCATTTTTCTTCCACTCATAAAAAATATATCCATATGAATCCTTTCAAATGTATTTTCTGCGGGGTTAGTTTTTTGAACCAATTTCGGAGGTTTTCTGTCGTACTTACATTTTTTGCAAGTAGGACAGTTATTTATATAAACTTTCAATTTTTTATCAATTTCGGGGAAGAAAAATTCTAACAGGATTTGAGCTTTATTCTCTTTGATCCCTCTATGGGCATAGTCGTGAGTTTTGCGCACGATTTCGTCCTGTTCCTCTGGTAGCCTTATGTTATGGAGTAATACCTGTGAAATAAGGAGCTTGAAGATTTTGTTATGAGAAAAATGTTTGCGATATGTTTCCTGAATTAATTGTGTTAGCATTAAAGGGCAATAGATGCAATTTATACCGTTTGGATTAAGTTTTTCTTTAAAAATAGTTACTATGTCTTGCTCTGTGTAGTTTGGTTTTGAGATTATAAATCTGTGGTATTTTGTGAAGATTTGTTCATGAGCTTCTATGTCTGTAGGAGAAATTTTGAATATGATCTGGTTTTTGAATGAATTTGTTGGTCTTTCTGTTGTCCAAATATAATGATCGTCGCTGGTGTCTGCTGAATGTACTGTCATGCCGTCGGTGTCGGGTTCGTCTTGATTTTCGGTTGAGGTTCAAGTTGGAATTTTTGTTGGTGCTATCGGATGGTCTAAAGTTGTTTGCTTTGGTCGTCTTTTGATCTATTGTGTTGAGTCTTTGTCTATATGCTGCATTAGAATATTGCATAGTTATGGAGTAAGCGTCCTCAAGGGATTGCGGTCTATAACTCCTAACGTGCATTGATAGCTCGTCATTTAGCCCGTCGATGAATCTTGTTAAAGCCATAAGACTTATTAAACTATTTATAGCTTTAGTTGATGATTTGTAGTCGTCCATCAAAGCTGCTGTCGCCTTAATTGACGTATCAATTTTCTTAACTTGGTTGTAAAACTCAGTTAGAGTCTTCTTTCCCTGGTTAACATAGAAAAGGGATTGAATATGAGATGTAAGATCTCTTCTGTCCCCATAAGAATTTAGGATTATTTCTTTGATTTGTTCCCACTGATTTGGGTTGCCAGCCGCTATTAATATTTCTTTGGCATCGCCAATAATTTTATTTTTAACAGCTCTCACTAATTGGCTGTAAATGGGTTCATTTTTGTATGACTGGAAGAGTGCGAGTGTATTCTCCGCATCTTCTAACCAAGCATGTGTTTCTTTTTTGTTACCCGCAAAAGTGGCCAGATTTTTAATCGGGTCTGGTGTTCGGAACTGTAAGAAGGGATCTTCTGATTTCGATCGCAATCTATGGAGTTCGATCGTTCGTTTTGATTGCTCGTTAATGTTTTTATATGACCCAACAAACTTTCAACTGTGACTTGTTGTGGGTTCTCCTGAGGTTCTTGTTCAATAATTATTCTCCCGTCCAGCTCTGGTGCTGGCATAAGGTCGGGTGAAATCATAAATTCGCGTTGATCCATTTTACCAATGATAATCTTGCTTATAATTTGCACACACAAGAATGCACTGCTATGATATTCGCTCACACTGCACTGCACCTCGCGGTTTGTGGCTGTTAGTTTCGCTCGCTTTTAAAATTGCTGAACGTTGTATTTTGTGCCGCTTGCCTCCGTGCTTTACATTTGCTTGCGGGGCAGCTGATTTTTGTTGCGATAGTTATGTTACTTTTTACACTTTAACACTCACTTAGGAAGAAATAGAAAAAAAAATACTTACAAGAGGATGATGGTGATCATCTCCTGGAGTTTCTAAGTTGATGATTAGGTTCGATGGTAGTTCCTCGCTTCTGGGCTACGCTAATCGGTGATATTCCCTCACCGGTGGTTTCCCGGTAGTCCAGATGTTTCCAATAAACGTTGCTCGGTCGTGCACTTTACTGCACTTTACTTCCACTTCACTATGACTGCGCCAGTTATGTAGCTTCCGTACGGGAAAGCATAAAAAATAATTTTTTTCACGATTTCACTTATCGCTATAACATCATACTTAGAACTAACTTATAGTTTAGCATCGAACCCATTATAAAGACTACAGACTGCTGAGTCTGCGTTCATCCCGGTGGCTTGGTATTTATGCAAGGTGATACCTTGTTTTCCTTTCTGGCGAATTCTCGCGCGCATCATCGTTAATCTGGCGCGCCAGGCTCGGTTGCATGTTATTACTATGGGCTCAATGAATGTGTGGGAGGGACTTTTCATAACATATATATATATATATATATACATATATATATATATATATATATATATATATATATATATATATATATATATATATATATATATATATATATATATATATATATATATATGTATATATATATATATATATATATATATATATATATATATATATATATATTGCTTTAGGAAGGGAGAGGCAATAACACACTCAAAAGATTTTGTAGAAGCCTTTCAGAAATTTAAACATATTCTGACTAGTAGTAGCATATTGCAAAATCCCGATTTTTCTCATATATATATATATATATATATATATATATATATATATATATATATTGACATTCTATATCTTTGATTTCCATCCATTTTTCGACGGACTCATAGGTTACGAATCACTAACATCGTTGAGTGCCAATATTGTAACAGCTTCGAATACATTAGAATTGCCAAACTATAGCATTCCGATGAAAAGAAAATACCCTGACTCCTTCTCTATTCAAATTAACGCTAACGAGCAAATAGAAATAAATTTACCAACCACAGTTCTAAATGGCGACTTTCTAATAGAAGAAAGTCTACCTCTGACCGAAGCCGTGGTTGTTCTACCAGGATTATACAGAGCTGCGAACAATACTGCGACAATAATTGCCGCTAATATTAGTAACTCTGTCGTCAAAATTAATACCAACAGGCCACTTTTTGCAGAATTGAACAATTTTCAGATCAAACTTCCGTCCTCAACAGATACGAACAATAAAATTAAATTGAGAAAACAACTAAGACTGGTCCATTTGAACACTGAAGAGAAAATCGGATTACTGAAGGTTATCGAGAAATACGAAAACATCTTTCATCAAGATGATCAAAATCTGACCTTCACGAACGGGATCAAACATCAAATTAAAGCTAAAGACGACAATCCTGTGTATTCAAAATCGTACAGATACCCTTTCTGTCATAAAGAAGAGGTTCAAAGACAAATACTGACAATGCTAGAGCAAGGAATTATCCGCCACTCGGATAGTCCATGGTCATCCCCAGTTTGGGTTGTACCGAAAAAGCGTAAAGGAAAACGAAAATGGAGACTTGTCATCGACTATAGAAAGTTGAATGACAAAACTATAGAAGATAGATATCCCATACCGAACATATCTGATATTTTAGATAAGTTGGGCAGGTTTGTCTACTTCTCTACTTTAGACTTGGCATCTGGTTTCCACCAGATAGAATGACTTCTAGATCCAGACGACATATCGAAGACAGCTTTTAGTGTCGAACATGGGCACTATGAGTTTCTAAGAATGCCTTTTGGCTTGAAAAATGCTCCATCCACTTTTCAAAGAGTGATGGACAACATCTTCAGAGAACATATCGGAGTCCGATGCTTAGTGTATATACACGACATAATTGTCTTCTCAACAAGCATTGTCTTCCCTTCAAGAGCAATTTTCGAGTGTCTTCGTCGTTTTAACATGAAAATTCAACTAGACAAATGTGAATTCCTGCGGAAAGAAGTCGCTTTCCTGGGACATATAATTACACCGGATGGCATAAAGCCCAATCCGGATAAAATCAAAGTCATTCGAGATTGGCCCCTGCCGCGGACCGAAAAGGAGCTACGTAGCTTTCTAGGAGTCCTAGGATACTACAGGAAATTCATTAAAGACTTTGCCAAAATTGCCAAGCCCTTAACGAATTGCTTTAGGAAGGGAGAGGCAATAACACACTCAAAAGATTTTGTAGAAGCCTTTCAGAAATTTAAACATATTCTGACTAGTAGTAGCATATTGCAAAATCCCGATTTTTCTCAACAGTTCATAGTGACAACGGATGCTTCGAACCATGCGATTGGGGCAGTCCTTTCTCAAGGTATCATAGGAAGTGATAAACCAATCGCGTACGCATCTCGAACATTGACAAAATCTGAAGAGAAATTACCGGCCATCGAGAAAGAACTTCTGGGCATACATTGGGGATGTAAATATTTCAGGCCCTATCTGTTTGGTCGTAAGTTCGTTCTATACACAGATCATAAGCCATTAACTTATGGACTTAACCTCAAAAACCCAAACGACAAAGTCTTAAAATGGATGGTAGATCTCCGCGAATTCGACTTCGATGTTAAATATAAACCCGGCAAACAGAACGTCGTTGCTGACGCTCTGTCACGAATCCCACACGAAATTAATCTTAACGAAACAAATGAGTCCGATGAAATCGAAGCCAATGACGATGAGTCTTCATCTGGAGCGACGGTTCACTCGGCTGATACAGACGATAGCGAATTATACCGATGATTCTCAAACCCTTAAACCACTTTTCTAACCAATTTATATTGAAAATTGGTGCAGATGAAGACGATAGATACGAAGAAGTATTTCCTCGTATGTTTAGAAGGACTATAACAAAAGTCCATTTTGGAATGGGCTCTCTTATCCGTATACTCAAAGACTACTGCAACCCTACAAACAATATACAAAAACCACTTCAGTAGGAACAAATCCATGAGAATAATGATTTCTGAAACATTGCTAGAAGACTTGAAAACAGAAGAAGAACAAAATTTAGTAATCCAAAAGACCCACGAGTCCTTGCACAGAGGTATATGGGAAAATCAGAAACAAATTCAAAGAAAACACTTCTTTCCAAAAATGAAAACAAAAATCTGAAAATTTATAAAACTTGAGAAATTTGCAATAAATTTAAATATGAGAGGAAACCATATAAGATAACAATCGGAGAAACTCCAATACCGAAACGTCCCTTAGAGATAATACATACAGACATTTTCATTTCGCAACCAGACATGTTCCTTTCAATAGTCGACAAATTTCCCCGCTTCGGTATCATAATTCCTATCAAGACTAGAACAATACAAGACGTTCGGAAAGCTCTACTCAAATTGTTTAGCACCCACGGTAAACCACAACTGATTGTTTGTGATAACGAACCAGCAATGAGATCGATAGAGATAAGAGGACTTTTAGACGATCTTGGAATACAAATCTATTTTGCACCATCAAACCATAGTGAGACAAACGGGGATTTCATTCAACTCTCGCAGAGATTTACAGATGCATCAGAAGACGCCACGAGGATTTACAGCAAAAAGAAAAATTCATGATAGCCTGTACTCTATACAATGAAACCATCCACTCAGCTACAAAAATTAAACCGCGAGAAATTTTCTTCGGTGTTAAGGATAATGATATCAGACCCCTTAGCATTGAAGAAATGATCGAGAAAAGAAATGATTTTCTGATCTGCTATTCAGAAAATATCAAGAAATAACCATATTGTACCGGAATTTAATTCCCTCTAAGAGAAGTAGAAGAGGAGCAATCAATCTATTAGGAACGAGCATAAAATTAATCACAGGCAATCTCGATAATAATGATCTGATACAAATCAATAGCGAACTAGATGCAATAAGAAATAAAAATAAATAAATAGTACAAAACAATAATCTACAAGTAGGAATAAACAGAATACTCGAATTAACAGAATACACGAATTAATAAGTTAACAAACTCAATAAACGAACAGCATATCCGCATTAGGAAGGAAATCATCAGGATACGTCAGGAATCCTTTAACAAACAGTACAATAATTACAATTTTACAATATTAGTAGAATAATTTAAAATCGCACATCAATTAGATCAATTACAGATTCATTTTGAATCAATTTTCGAAACAATACAGCTAAGCAAACTTCATGTTATTTCTAAAAGTTTTCTTGAACCAGCTGAATTAGAAATTATTATAAAGAAATACAAAATGTAAAACTAAATACCATTGATCAGGCATATGAATTTTTGGAAATTGAAGCTTTTTATAAAGACAGAACACTCTATTTTGTAATACTCATACCGCAGTTTGAACGCGAAGTCTTCAACGGGATTCTCCTGGAGGCACTACACATCAACGGGAAATCTTTGAAACTCCCGTCAACAATAGCGCTAATTAACAACATGACATTTTTCGTGCACGGCGAATACCAATCAATAGAAGGATAAACAAACTACAACAAAAGAGACTTATCTGATCAATCGAAAGATGAATGCTTCTCGAAGATACTACGAGGTCATGCAGGCAAATGCATTATTACAGAACCCATGGCAAACGAAAAGTACAAACGACTTACTGAAAACCATATCGTGATCAAGAATGCATCCGCTTATCTGGAGACGGATTGCAACCTGTCAAACAGAAAGCTAATTGGAACGTATTTGATCAGTTTTTCAAATTGTTCTGTGACACTATAAAATACCACGTTCAGCAAGAAAGCATCATATTTCAAACCACAACAAATGTTCGTACCACTGGAGGGAGTACAAATTACCCAATCCGATTTTGAACCACCTCAAATCACCATAAAGAATTTCCATCAATTACATATAAACAACCGACAAGAGCTCCTAGAGCTAGAGAGAACTAACACCATACATACCTAAACTAGCGTAGGCTTTTCATCTTTAAGTATCTTTTCAGCAATTGTGGTCGTGACCTCGTAGTATCTTCGAGAAGCATTCATCTTTCGATTGATCAGATAAGTCTCTTTTGTTGTAGTTTGTTTATCCTTCTATTGATTGGCATTCGCCGTGCACGAAAAATGTCATGTTGTTAATTAGCGCTATTGTTGACGGGAGTTTCAAAGATTTCCCGTTGATGTGTAGTGCCTCCAGGAGAATCCCGTTGAAGACTTCGCGTTCAAACTGCGGTATGAGTATTACAAAATAGAGTGTTCTGTCTTTATAAAAAGCTTCAATTTCCAAAAATTCATATGCCTGATCAATGGTATTTAGTTTTACATTTTGTATTTCTTTATAATAATTTCTAATTCAGCTGGTTCAAGAAAACTTTTAGAAATAACATGAAGTTTGCTTAGCTGTATTGTTTCGAAAATTGATTCAAAATGAATCTGTAATTGATCTAATTGATGTGCGATTTTAAATTATTCTACTAATATTGTAAAATTGTAATTATTGTACTGTTTGTTAAAGGATTCCTGACGTATACTGATGATTTCCTTCCTAATGCGGATATGCTGTTCGTTTATTGAGTTTGTTAACTTATTAATTCGTGTATTCTGTTAATTCGAGTATTCTGTTTATTCCTACTTGTAGATTATTGTTTTGTACTAGTTATTTATTTTTATTTCTTATTGCATCTAGTTCGCTATTGATTTGTATCAGATCATTATTATCGAGATTGCCTGTGATTAATTTTATGCTCGTTCCTAATAGATTGATTGCTCCTTTTCTACTTCTCTTAGAGGGAATTAAATTCCGGTACAATATGGTTATTTCTTGATATTTTCTGAATAGCAGATCAGAAAATCATTTCTTTTCTCGATCATTTCTTCAATGCTAAGGGGTCTGATATCATTATCCTTAACACCGAAGAAAATTTCTCGCGGTTTAATTTTTGTAGCTGAGTGGATGGTTTCATTGTATAGAGTACAGGCTATCATGAATTTTTCTTTTTGCTGTAAATCCTCGTGGCGTCTTCTGATGCATCTGTAAATCTCTGCGAGAGTTGAATGAAATCCCCGTTTGTCTCACTATGGTTTGATGGTGCAAAATAGATTTGTATTCCAAGATCGTCTAAAAGTCCTCTTATCTCTATCGATCTCATTGCTGGTTCGTTATCACAAACAATCAGTTGTGGTTTACCGTGGGTGCTAAACAATTTGAGTAGAGCTTTCCGAACGTCTTGTATTGTTCTAGTCTTGATAGGAATTATGATACCGAAGCGGGGAAATTTGTCGACTATTGAAAGGAACATGTCTGGTTGCGAAATGAAAATGTCTGTATGTATTATCTCTAAGGGACGTTTCGGTATTGGAGTTTCTCCGATTGTTATCTTATATGGTTTCCTCTCATATTTAAATTTATTGCAAATTTCTCAAGTTTTATAAATTTTCAGATTTTTGTTTTCATTTTTGGAAAGAAGTGTTTTCTTTGAATTTGTTTCTGATTTTCCCATATACCTCTGTGCAAGGACTCGTGGGTCTTTTGGATTACTAAATTTTGTTCTTCTTCTGTTTTCAAGTCTTCTAGCAATGTTTCAGAAATCATTATTCTCATGGATTTGTTCCTACTGAAGTGGTTTTTGTATATTGTTTGTAGGGTTGCAGTAGTCTTTGAGTATACGGATAAGAGAGCCCATTCCAAAATGGACTTTTGTTATAGTCCTTCTTAACATACGAGGAAATACTTCTTCGTATCTATCGTCTTCATCTGCACCAATTTTCAATATAAATTGGTTAGAAAAGTGGTTTAAGGGTTTGAGAATCATCGGTATAATTCGCTATCGTCTGTATCAGCCGAGTGAACCGTCGCTCCAGATGAAGACTCATCGTCATTGGCTTCGATTTCATCGGACTCATTTGTTTCGTTAAGATTAATTTCGTGTGGGATTCGTGACAGAGCGTCAGCAACGACGTTCTGTTTGCCGGGTTTATATTTAACATCGAAGTCGAATTCGCGGAGATCTACCATCCATTTTAAGACTTTGTCGTTTGGGTTTTTGAGGTTAAGTCCATAAGTTAATGGCTTATGATCTGTGTATAGAACGAACTTACGACCAAACAGATAGGGCCTGAAATATTTACATCCCCAATGTATGCCCAGAAGTTCTTTCTCGATGGCCGGTAATTTCTCTTCAGATTTTGTCAATGTTCGAGATGCGTACGCGATTGGTTTATCACTTCCTATGATACCTTGAGAAAGGACTGCCCCAATCGCATGGTTCGAAGCATCCGTTGTCACTATGAACTGTTGAGAAAAATCGGGATTTTGCAATTTGCTACTACTAGTCAGAATATGTTTAAATTTCTGAAAGGCTTCTACAAAATCTTTTGAGTGTGTTATTGCCTCTCCCTTCCTAAAGCAATTCGTTAAGGGCTTGGCAATTTTGGCAAAGTCTTTAATGAATTTCCTGTAGTATCCTAGGACTCCTAGAAAGCTACGTAGCTCCTTTTCGGTCCGTGGCAGGGGCCAATCTCGAATGACTTTGATTTTATCCGGATTGGGCTTTATGCCATCCGGTGTAATTATATGTCCCAGGAAAGCGACTTCTTTCCGCAGGAATTCACATTTGTCTAGTTGAATTTTCATGTTAAAACGACGAAGACACTCGAAAATTGCTCTTGAAGGGAAGACAATGCTTGTTGAGAAGACAATTATGTCGTGTATATACACTAAGCATCGGACTCCGATATGTTCTCTGAAGATGTTGTCCATCACTCTTTGAAAAGTGGATGGAGCATTTTTCAAGCCAAAAGGCATTCTTAGAAACTCATAGTGCCCATGTTCGACACTAAAAGCTGTCTTCGATATGTCGTCTGGATCTAGAAGTCATTCTATCTGGTGGAAACCAGATGCCAAGTCTAAAGTAGAGAAGTAGACAAACCTGCCCAACTTATCTAAAATATCAGATATGTTCGGTATGGGATATCTATCTTCTATAGTTTTGTCATTCAACTTTCTATAGTCGATGACAAGTTTCCATTTTCGTTTTCCTTTACGCTTTTTCGGTACAACCCAAACTGGGGATGACCATGGACTATCCGAGTGGCGGATAATTCCTTGCTCTAGCATTGTCAGTATTTGTCTTTGAACCTCTTCTTTATGACAGAAAGGGTATCTGTACGATTTTGAATACACAGGATTGTCGTCTTTAGTTTTAATTTGATGTTTGATCCCGTTCGTGAAGGTCAGATTTTGATCATCTTGATGAAAGATGTTTTCGTATTTCTCGATAACCTTCAGTAATCCGATTTTCTCTTCAGTGTTCAAATGGACCAGTCTTAGTTGTTTTCTCAATTTAATTTTATTGTTCGTATCTGTTGAGGACGGAAGTTTGATCTGAAAATTGTTCAATTCTGCAAAAAGTGGCCTGTTGGTATTAATTTTGACGACAGAGTTACTAATATTAGCGGCAATTATTGTCGCAGTATTGTTCGCAGCTCTGTATAATCCTGGTAGAACAACCACGGCTTCGGTCAGAGGTAGACTTTCTTCTATTAGAAAGTCGCCATTTAGAACTGTGGTTGGTAAATTTATTTCTATTTGCTCGTTAGCGTTAATTTGAATAGAGAAGGAGTCAGGGTATTTTCTTTTCATCGGAATGCTATAGTTTGGCAATTCTAATGTATTCGAAGCTGTTAAAATATTGGCACTCAACGATGTTAGTGATTCGTAACCTATGAGTCCGTCGAAAAATGGATGGAAATCAAAGATATAGAATGTCAATTTTGGGATGGTCTGGAATGGTGCTAGCTGTATGGATTGATTTATTTTATGCAATCCTGATACATTCCTCACTATTGTAGGTGTTTTTTGTATTATTATTTTTTTCCAAAATATATATTTTTATCAAGGCTCATATGGCGTTAGCCTGACGGGGCCGGAGTTCAATATTTTGAGTTTTTCTTATTATCTATGTTAGTAATATTTAACCGATCGGCTCGAGGTTAGTATTACAAGTGTTCTCGTAATTGGGATGTTGCTGTCTCCAATGCTCTGTACGTGTGCCCGACACGGGATACTTCCTTTTGAGATGCAGCTGACCATTAATCAGCAACGCCCCCTAGTCTGTACCCCATATCTAGCGTGGTGCGTCTTCTCGACTCGAGGAATCCAGGATAGAATGGTCACTAGTCGGCGCAATCATCAGCTCGTGTAGAGTTGTCATGAGCGGTACAACCTTTGGCTCTTGTTGAATCATCAGTGGACTGCACAACCTTTGCACAACCACAACCTGTAAAGAGTGTGTGTATGTATTGCCGCGACTAAGTAAAAGTTTATAGATCGGATAGGAGGGATATGAAACAGGGACACAACGAAGGAAACATCATTAAACGTTGACATCGGCGTTTCTGAGGAACAGGTATAGATGAAGCAGGATCACGGCTACCTAAGATATCCCGGATGGGGATATCCGATTGTCTGCCTTGTGCTCTCAGTACTCTAGAGAGCTGAGAGCGAGCAGCATGGAACCGGATACACGACCAGACAACATGCTCGATGTCGTGGTAGCCATCGCCACAATCACAAAGATTGTTTGCTGCGAGCCCAATGCGATAGATATGCGCGTTTAGGTTGTAGTGATTGGACATGAGCCGAGATATCACGCGAATGAAATCACGACCGACATTCAATCCCTTAAACCAAGCACTCGTCGAAACCTTAGGGATAATCGTGTGTAACCAACGACCGAACTCATCTTCACTCCACATGCGCTGCCAACTAACGAGTGTGTCCTGACGAGGATTGTGAAAAAATTCATTATAGGCAATTTGCCTTTCAAAAAGTGTGCCTTCTGAAGCGCCCACCTTAGCTAGCGAGTCTGCTTTCTCATTCCCCGGAATCGAGCAATGAGAGGGAACCCATGCTAAGGTAATCTTGAATAATTTTTCGACCAAAACACTCAATAGTTGTCTTATTCTTGTTAGGAAATAAGATGAGCGTTTATCAACTTTCATTGAGCGGATTGCCTCTAATGAGCTGAGACTGTCTGAAAAAATAAAATAGTGGTCGATGGGCAATGTTTCAATGATCCCTAATGCGTAATATATCGCACCCAGTTCAGCGACATACACGGAACAAGGGTCTTTGAGTTTGAAAGAGGCACTGGAATTTTCATTGAAGATGCCGAAGCCAGTGGACCCGTTTATGAATGAACCGTCAGTAAAGAACATTTTATCAGATCTAACTTTCCCATATTCTGCCGAAAATATCGGCGGAATAGAATCGGAGCGTAGGTGATCTGGGATTCCATGGATTTTTTGTCGCATGGACAGATCAAAAGTGACAGAGGAATTGCAGAAGTATGGGAAGCAAACTTGGTTGGAGATGCCTGGTGAAGGGTGCACGTCGTGGGTAAGGTACTTATGGTATAAAGACATAAAACTTGACTGAGGAGTCAGTTGGAGTAGATTTTCGAAGTTATCAATCACCAATGGATTCATGATCTTGCAACGGATGAGAAATCTGTAGGATAATTCTGTGAACCGAAGAGTAAGCGGGGGTACTCCTGCCAAAACTTCGAGACTCATCGTATGTGTCGAATGCAAACACCCCATGGCTATACGCAAGCAACGATATTGTATCCTCTCCAGCTTGAGAATATGAATCCTGGCAGCTGATCGGAAGCAAAAACTGCCATATTCTAACACTGACAATATCGTTGTTTTGTACAACTGAATGAGGTCTCCTGGATGGGCACCCCACCATGTTCCGGTTATTGTTTGGAGAAAATTGATTCTTTGCTGGCATTTCTGTTTCAAATACGCACTGTGTCTCCCCCAGGTACATTTAGAATCAAAATATACACCCAGGTATTTGAAAAACATAGAGTGTTGGATCGTTTTGCCGGATAGGTAAAGCTGGAATTGGGCGGGTTCGTGCTTCCTAGAAAAAACGACCATTTCAGTTTTCTCCGTAGAGAATTCGATACCCAGCTTGAGGGCCCACGTGAACAGATTGTTCATGGTATCTTGCAACGACTTTTGCAGAGCGACGGGATTAGTACCCGTGATGGAAATAACTCCATCGTCTGCAAGTTGTCTCAGCGTGCAGTCTCTAGTTAGACAATCATCCATATCATTGACGTAAAAAAAGTCACAGAAGGTTGTGTCTGAGACACGACCGCATAGTTGACGTAGGATTACGTTAGGCTATCTGTCGCATGCTGATTTTGGATGTTTGAAAAAATATATTGTTAAACTCTTTGATAATGATCTGATGGCCCTGAAAAGGGCCGTTTAGTTTGGTTGTTGGGTATTTTTTGTTTTTTGGCAGCGGTAGCTTTTTCGGAACCGCTGCTGCCTATTTCTGTTTTTATTTGGTGGTTTTCGTTGACACCATCACGTCGAGCTAAACGGCGAATAGCAAGTTTGATACACTGGATATTGTCATGTAGAACCTTGCGATACGCTTCGATCCTCCTTTGCCTTCCTTGCCGCATGAGGTCATGTTGGTTGATGTTGATCTGATGTGACCACACTTAAAACACTAAAAACATATATGTTTACCGATCTGAGCGTCGAACAAAATGAGAAATCTGACTGAGCAGCAGCATCAGCAGAAAGAGAGAACATGCCTGAAACTTTCTGCTCATGATGTTTGCTGTTGCCATCAGTACTGGACCGATGCGGGACACAGCTCGATTTTTGATGTTAGGCCTCGATGTTTACCGCCGCTGCTGCTGCTACTGCCACTTAAGTTCGATATGAGACACAGCTCAATTGTTGGCCACTCAGATTCGATGCTTCGATGTCTTGAAGTTCACTGCTGCACTTTCACGATTCCAAGAAGCGTGTGCTCGCACTTCTGATGGAGAGAGCGTGCCCGAAATGCTCCGCTCGCGATGCTTGCTGCTAGCCGCGTCCACTGCTGCTGCTCTCCACTGTTGTCCGTTCCACGTCCGTTGTAAAAATGAATAAAATCCACGAACGCTCCATCCTTTTATATCATTTGGTATGTGTGAAGTAGGCGCCTCCTACTCGATTGTCATGCAGCTTGCCGGTGAACGAACGAATCGGGCGCGAAAAAGAAATGACGCCAATTTCGATCAATCAGGCCTAGGTATCTTCTGTTTGGATAGTGGTTGAGATTTTTTAATTGTTCGATTGTTAGTTACATGATATATATTATTTTGTTCAATGTGAAAAATTATTATGGAGTGCCGACAACGTATGATGCAAACATCTCATCAATCCATCATGAAATGAATGAGCAATAAGCGTTTGAAATTGGACGGGTCGCTCATTTATTTTCTAACGATCATTTATTTTCTAACCGGGAAGCAGTTGACATACTACGCTGCGCTTTTATGTACATGAAAAACCACTTTTAACATGCGGGGGAAAAATCTTATATGAAAATTGCCAGATGTCAATGTTGCCAAGCGTAGTTATTGATGGTTAACCCTTCCGTTACGAGCGTCGTCTATAGACGACATCCGCGCGACGAGCTGTGTGTACGAGCGTTGTCTTTAGACGACATGAAATTCATACTGCTCTTCGATCACACCAGCGCGATGTGCATACTTTTCGGCGCAGTGCTTCGTACAGGGGTAGCACTTCGGCGGAGCACACTGCCGTAATGAAAGGGTTAAACCGACGCCGAACCGAATAGCGATGAACGCACCCATATCACGAACTTCGACATTTGATTTGCTATTATGGTGCTACTCGCCCGTGTAGTTCGCGCAAAGGCATCGGCAAAATATTATTTTAGAAAATTCCTTGAGGCATGACCGGAGCCGTTTCGCTATATATATATATATGCATACATATGTCATTCGCCTCCCTTACCGCATCCAGTCAGAGGTTGGTTGATGGAAAGTATGTTTCTGACGTGATAAGTTTCCTGTTAGTTGCACATGATCAAAGAAAATATAAAAGTAAACAGTATTTTTGATCGTAGTTTTATATCATTTTTATGATAAGTGGAAAACAATAAATTAAACTCTTTCGTTTCAAAGCAATATCGAAAGTCCTGAAAAGGACTGGAATGGTTAAATGGGTTGTACGGAATCTGCTGCGTGCTAATGTGAGGTTTCAGTCGGATGTAGCAATTGTTAACTTTTTGGCAGCGGTAGTTTTTTCCGAGTCGCTGCTGCTTTCCTTGGCTTTGGCATCTTCGGCTTCTGTGCGTCGGTTTGCAAGGGTTTCGTTCGTCACCGTGATGGTGAGCTAAACAACGGATAGCGGGTTTGATACACTGGATGTTGTCATGTGGAACCTTGCGATACACTCTTCCTCAACCGAATCCTTTGTCTCCTTTACCTCCATAACCGCATCCAATTGTATTGGTTGATGTGAACAGGAGTACCAGCAATGCACACTAGAAACACATATGTTTATCGATCTGAGCGTCCAACAAGAATGAGAAATCTGACTGAGAAGCAGCAGCAGCAGCAGTAGAGAAAGAGAGCATGCCTGAAACTCTCTACTCATGATGTTTGTTGTTGCCAACAGTAGTGAACCGATGCGAGACACAGCTCGATTGTTGAGGTTGAGCCTCGATGTTTACCGCCGCTGCTGCTGCTACTGCCACTTATGTGAGACACAGCTCAATTGTTGGCCGCTCAGATTCGATACTGTACTTTCACGATGCCAAGAAACGTTCTCGCACTTCTGACGGAGAGAGCGTGCCTGAAACGATCCGCTCGTGATGCTTGCTGCTGCCACTAGTAGTAGACCGGTTTCAACAACCGTTGCTACTGCTGTTTATGCTGCCATAGAAGTGCGATGTGAGACACAGCTCGCATTTTGACCGCTCAACTTCTATGCTCGCCTATATATTAGCCGCTTTCACTGTTGCTGCTCTCCACTTGTTGTCCGTTCCACGTCCGTTGTAAGAATGAATGAGATCCACGAATGCTCCTTCCTTTTATATCATTTGGTATGTGTGAAGTAGGCGCCTCCTACTCGATTGCCATGCAGCTTGCCGGTGAGAGAACGAATCGGGCGCGAAAAAGAAATGACGTCAATTTCGACCAATCAGGACTGGGTATCTCTGTTTGGATAGGGGTTGAATTTTTTCAATTGTTCGATAGTTAGTTATATGATATATACTATTTTATTCAATGTGAAAAATTGTTATGGAGTGCCGTAATCGTTTGATGCAAAAATCTCATCAATCCATCATGAAATGAATGAGTAACAAGCGTTTGAAATTGGACATTTTTCACGATGCGATCGATTTTAATTTTTCAATTTGTACCCCAATATGTTCCCGAAAGACGTAATCCTACGTCAAAACTATACAAGAGGGGGCTTAGGCAGGAGCCTTGTGGTAGGCCCATAAAACTGTAACGAGAAGATTTTGAGTTGCCATGAGAGATATTCATGTGCTTTTCTGACAGTTAATTGTACAGGAAATTATTCAGAATTGGTGAAAGTCCACGATTATGAAGCTTCTCTGAGAGAATTTCCATGGAAACTGAATCAAATGCCCCTTTGATATCGAGGAAAACGGAAGCCATTTGTTCTTTGCGAGCAAATGCGATTTGGATTTCAGAAGATAGCAGCGCGAGACAATCATTCGTCCCTTTACCTCGGCGGAAGCCAAACTGCGTATTTGACAGCAAATTGTTCGTTTCGACCCACTTATCCAAACGAAGTAGAATCATTTTCTCTAACAATTTGCGAATACAGTATAACATTGCAATCGGCCTATACGAGTTGTGATCGCAAGCCGGCTTGTTGGGTTTTCGTATGGCTATCACTCTCACTTGTATCCAGTCATGCGGGACAATATTCAGCTCCAGAAACTTGTTGAACAAGTTCAGCAAACGCTGTTTTGCCAAGTCGGGAAGATTCTTCAACAAGTTGAATTTAATCTTGTCCGACCCCGGAGCTGAATTGTTACATGAGAGGAGGGAAATTGAGAATTCTACCATCGAAAAATTCTCATAATCGCATTGGAGCGGAATATCGCGTACGACGCATTGTGCAGGAACAGAATCGGGACAAACCTTCCTTGCAAATTTGAAAATCCAACGGTCAGAGTATTCCTCACTTTCATTGGTATGGTTCCAGCCACGCATTCTCCTAGCCGTATTCCAAAGAGTACTCATAGCGGTCTCCCTTGACAAACCATTGACGAATTTCCGCCAATATCCACGCTTTTTTTGCTTTAATCAGACCTTTTAGTTTGGCTTCTAGAGCTTGGTACTTTCGAAACCATTCCACTAATCAAGTTTTCCTGAATTTTTTGAAAGCGGATGATTTTTCAATGTAGACCTTTGAACACTCCCTGTCCCACCAAAGTGATGGAGGACGACGTCGGAAAGTGGTAGCCGGTACACGTTTCTTTTGAGCTTGAAGTGCGCTTTCGTAAATCAAACTTGATATAAATTTATACTCTTTCTTGTATTATATTTTTATCTTTTATTACACTGGGTCTCAAATAGTTTTTATTGGCTCCAGTATCGATTAAAAATTTAAGGTTTCCAAACTCTGTTGGAATCTCGACAAAAGGCAAAAAATTATGCCGTTCTATGTCTCCGTGTTTTCGTCCGGTTCCAGTTGAAAATTTATTTCATCTGGTTGTTGTTTTTCAGCAGGTTCTTCGAGCAGTTGCGCGTTATAATTCGGAGTATCTGTTTCATAATTATTGTAATTTTGCATTTCGTAATTCATTTCGAAGCTCATAGGTTCGTATTCAAAAGGGTTGGTTCCGTATTCAAGGTTGGTTAGTTCTTCAACCATGAATCTTGGTGTTTGATTTTGCTGAGGATGATATCGTGGAGTGAATTGAGGGTTAGGGAATGGTCGTGGCGTTTGTGGCTGTGGAAATGGTCGGAAATTTGGTTGGTTGTTACCAAAGGGAGGTTGAAATGGTTGGTTATTTGTGAATGGTTTGGTAAGAATCTTTGAAGTGGTCTGTTTATGTAGTTTACTTGTTTACTCCGAATCGATCTATCTATGTCCATAGGGGTTGGTTTCTGTGAATTTGTATTAATATTGGAGAAAGGATTCTGTCTCTGTCCGAAAGGTTGAGTAAAATTATTTCTGGGATTTTGCTGTTGTGGTATTAGGAATGGTTTCGGTGGCCTAGATGGGAATTCTCTATGAAGTCCAGATTTTTTCAGAAAATTTTGCTCTTCGATACAGGCATTGAAGGCTTCCTTTAGTGTTTTTAGTTGCCTTGCTCTAGCATTTCCGCCGATCGGTTCTTTCAACCCGGAAAACTTGCAGGGCATTGTCTGTGTAGGTTTTTATCCTATCTTTCCTGATATTCAGATCTGACAGTTCCACGTTGGCGTGGTTTATCAATAAAGAAAGTACGTGTTGTACTCTCCCGTAGAAATCTTCTATCGTGTTAGTTTGTTGGAGCGTAAACAACTCACGTGTAAGAGTCACGGAGTCTCTCTTATCGTTATAGTACGCAATTAGGTTAGCTTTTATATCAGTCCAATCTAATTTTGTACCGTAAACTTCGAGAATTGTGTCTGCGTCTCCAATGATTTTGTTTCTAATTGATTGGAGCCAAACATTATGGAATGGCGTTCCAATCAAGGCGTCGATAAATGGCAATAAGTTTTCCACACTTCTTATAAAAGAGTGTAGTTTGACTGGATTGCCGTCGAACATTTGCAAGTCCCGAATTGCTTGCGGGGTCTGCATCGATTTTGTCATGCGCTCTGCGTTGACGAGCATTTGCTCTTGGTCAACAGCGGCGGCGGCATTGTCTTGTGCCATTTTAAATTTCTTTAGTTAGATTTAGTTAAACAAAAATTAAAAATTTTCAAATAGAATCACGATAATAAATTCATTTTGTATAACGTAATTCGATTTTTTGTGTTGTTCGATATAATTCAATATAATCCACTTCGATAATAAATTCACTTTTTTCACTTTGTTATATGTTCGAATTTTCTTTTCGTTTGATATACTTCAGTATAATTCAATAGTTTTTTAAATTTTCTACTTACTATATGCCCGATATGCCCTCGCGGATCCTGTGTTTGTAGAATGCTGTTGTTGCCGGTGATCCTCCGGTTGTTCTCCACCTTCTCTTTGGTTTAATTATCTCACAAAATTTCGAAATTTTCCGTCTCACGTCACACGCCAGGTTCTTTTTTTTGCGATTAACGCTTGCTATTTCTGTTGCACTTTTCTTTTTGGTATTTCACGACTAACGGTCACGATTTGTATTGCACTTTAATTTTCGGTATTTTTGTTCGATAAACACTCACGATTTCTGTTTCACTTTTGTTTTGGGGGTTTTCAATTAACTCGCGTTGAATTCGATCCTACCGGCTGCGCCAGTTATTAATTTAGACTCCCGACGAGGGTTTTTAAAAAGGCTTCGAAAACGAACTACACGCAACTACAGTTTAACACAGTATGAATTTATTTGTACTCAAGATTAATAATGAAACCTACTGTTACATTGCTGACTCCTCTTCCGGAGTCCAACGTCCGAGTCGCCGGTGGCGTGGTGTCCAGGTCAGCGCCTCGTGCATGTTGTTGTCCAGCTAAGCAGACACAATTCTCGAAGTTTACGGTACAAAATTAGATTGGACTGATATAAAAGCCTCGTGCCCCAAATATTGGCGTATGCTTATTTTGCTGACGCCGGAGTTGGTGTGGCCCGGGTGAATAGCATAATGTTGTTTTCGCGGGAGATTTGATAGATGGCGTCGGGGTATATATATATATATATATATATATATATACATACAATACATACCGACGCCAATATATATATATACATGCAATACATACACACACTCTTTACAGATACACGGGCCAAAGGTTGTGCAGTCCACTGGTCATTCAACAAGAGCCAAAGGTTGTACCGCTCATGACAACTCTACACGAGCTGATGTTTGCGACGGCTAGTGACCACTCTATCCTGGATTCCTCGAGTCGAGAAGACGCACCACGCTAGATATGGGGTACAGACTAGGGGGCGTTGCTGATTAATGGTCAGCTGCATCTCAAAAGGAAGTATCCCGTGTCGGGCACAGGTACAGAGCATTGGAGACAGCAACATTATATTTTGGATAAAAAACAAAAAAAAAAAAAAAATATATATATATATATATATATATATATATATATATATATATATATATATATATATATATATATATATATATATATATATATATATATATATATATATATATATATATATATATATATATATATATATATATATATATATATATATATATATAACTTAACTTCCCATGTGAGGAAGTGGAGTTTTTAAAAAAGACTAACTAAACTAAGCTAAAGCTAAAAAGGAAAACGCGACTGTTCTCGTCGGCTCACTAATTTTATCTGAATCTTTATTCAATTTCTTTTGGTACAATACGAGTTGGAAATCATTATTACTTGGAGAGATGTTGAATCGGCGTAGTTTGATGCCTCCGCGGTTGGTCTCTGCTGCGATCCGGGTCCGTTGTTTACAGTCACAGCACGTCTTATGCCGTGGGTATGGTTGCTGGTTTGATTATATGGGCCTGGCGATAACTTCTCCCTTTGGTAAGAATGAGACGTCCCGGCTCACTAAGGATGATTTAGCTTCTTCGGATGCTGACTTGGGATTTTCTGCTGGTTTTGGTAAACGATCTAAGAAAAATTCGTGTGGTTGAGGTTTTCCAAGAATTCTGATATTGATGCTTTTGGATTTTATTAAGTACAGCACGATCATTATTATAACTCCCAGGATACTGACAATAGATAAACTCATTGATGAGTAATGGTGAGTTTTATAGCTTTCCACCAATGAATCCAGATGATTTCTGTTGATAATGTGTAGATCTTCAATAGCAGTCTGGTTTTGGGTAATTTGTACTTCGATTTTCAAACCATCGAAAGGGAGTATAATTGGAATTTCGTTTCTGATTATTTCTGTGTTTGTAAATGTTGTTTTGTTCACCTCGATGCTGCAGTTATGAAACTCAATCAAAAATAATCCAGATAAATTTCTATCAGTAATTCCGCAGTTTGTTTTGATTTCCAGAGGAATCATAGATTTTAAAACGACATGGTGATCAGTTAGAAGCTTGATTTCATTTTTCCGTTCATATTTTTCAAACGTACAATTTCCAGTAAATCCTCGTAATATTTTTGAGAAGCATTTATCATCGCTGTAGTTTAGGAGCATGTCTTTGTTACAAATGTTGTTCTGCTCGATCTGCTGACATTCTCTCGTGATGAAGTAAGTTCCTATCTCGCTCGTCATTGCTTTGTTTGCTGGTATGTTCAATATCTTGTTTCCAACTGGTAAGGTTTTTAGTATCAAATTACTATATGTTACATTTTGAAGAGAAGGTATCTTGACTACAAATATCAGTTCAGATGAATTAAAAAATGCAGATATTTGAAGGAAGTCGTAAGCTTGCTCTATATTTTTGATTTCTATGTCTTTTTCTTCTAATCTTTCTATTGAAAACAAAAGTTCCTTCTGGGTGGAGGATATGTTTCGAGACAATGTTAAGTTTTGCTAAATGAATCGACTCTGCTATGTCCTTGAAATGTGAGATTAAGTTATCTAGTAACATGTTGATTTTCATTACATCTTTGATTATTTGTATTTGTTTTGCTGTGTTATCCATACGAGCCTGATTGAAATTTTTGACAATGATTTCTTGCTGTTTATTAATTTGTTTTATAATTGTATCTATTCTGTTATTCAATTGATAATTTATCTTGGCTTGTTTGTTATTTTCATTGATACGTTGATTGCCTTTAATTCTTAGTTCCTCCAAATCTTTAATAATTTCATTGTAATCTTTGTTATCCAAGTTTCCGGTGATAAATTTTATTCCGCTTCCCACAAAATTCAATAATCCTCTTTTGGGTCGTGGTTTATTCTGAAGGCTATGATAAAGATAGTTAAGATTATTAAATTTTGAAAGGATAATTTCGTTCAATTCCGATGTATTGCAAATATTCTTTATTCCGTCGATCATATTTTTTATCGTTATCAAAGTGGGGTGATAAATTTCGAAATCTATGATGTGGTAAATTTTGTGTTCCCCATCTTTGATGTAGTTTTTACCTGATGCTATTGCTAGCAGCCCTGGATTGTGACTAAGTTCCATTATTTCTATGGTAGGTTGTCTGCCCATAGTTCTAGATACTAAAACGAGAAATAAGAGAGTTCGGACGGCGGTCCATATCCTAAAATAGAAAAATAGATTAGAGTTCATTTTATTACTTCCTTATTCTACGCATTTTTGCTTTATGTAGTTTCCTATTTTTATCGTCTTCATACGTTTGGTTCCTGTCTTCGACAACTTTAACAGGTTGAAACCATTCTTTAGTTTTTTCTTTAATACCCTGCCGTCTATTAAAGACTGTTTGATCGGCTTCAAGTAATGGTGGGTCTTCTCTAGATGCATTTTGTTGTTGATGTTGTTTCTGCTGTGTATCAGTAGCTCTAGCCTCTGCTTCTTTATAAATTTTGTCACGGTATTCCAAAAGCTGGGCTCTATCTAAAGGTCGTTCTTCTTCGCTTTTTATTCCGTAGAATATTTCGCGAGGTCTCATATTGGTAGAGCTGTGAATTGTATTATTGTACAAGCTACACGATATTTGAAACATTTCCTTATTGGTGACATTCTCATATTTGTCTTTATTGCATCTGAAAATTTCTTCTATTGTTGAATGGAATCGTTCTACCGTTCCATTTTGTTCACTGTAGTTGGTTGGTGTAAAATACTGTTGAATATGAAGTTTGTCTAGCATGTCCCGCATTTCAATGGATTTGAATATCAGATATTATCATTTTAGGTGTTCCGTATAATGAAATAAATTTGACAATAGCTTTTCTAATGTCGACTGTGGTTCTTGATTTAATAGGAAGTAGAAATCCAAATTTAGACAGTTTGTCTATAATTGATAAAAATAAATTAGGTTGGGATATTAACACATCAATGTGGATAATATCCAATGGTTGCTTTGGGATAGGGGTTTCGCCTAGAAGAATCTTATACGGTTTTCTCTCATACTTCATTCGATTGCAGGTATTACATAATATGATAAACTTTCCTTTTGGAAAATAGAATCTTCTTCTCATTACTGCCAGATTTTCTTGAATTCCACGATGTGCAATTTCGTGAGTTTCTTCAATTAAAGTATCTTGCTCCTCATCGGATCTCACGTCGATTAGTAAGCGTTGTGATATTCTAACCTTGAAAGTACGACATCTACTGAAATAATTTTTATAAACTATTTGAATTTGGTTTATGAGATTTTCTGGACATATTATGCAATTTGTGCGTCGAGGGTCCATATATTCTTTAAACATTTTAATTAGAAACGGTACGTAAAATATTACTTTGGTAATAGTCCGCCTGTAAACTCTGGGAAACACTTCTTCGAGAGTAGTACTTTCTTCACCAATTTTGAGTATAATTTGATTATGGAAATAATTTATGGGAGCCTCTGTGCATTGTATGAATTCTGAATCATCAGTATTCGCAGGAATGCACGGTGATATCGTCGGAAGATGAATCAGTTTCATTAATGTTAAGTTCGTGGAAAAATCTGGACAATCCATCGGCTACCACATTCTGTTTGCCAGGTTTGTATTGGATGTCAAAATCAAATTCTGATAAACTTAACCGCCAATGAATGAGCCTTTGATTTGGTTCTTTGAGGTTTAGGCTGTAGGTGAGCGGTTTGTGATCAGTATAAAGTGTAAATCTGTTGCCATAAAGGTATGGTCTGAAATGTTTGCAACCCCAAACTATTGCTAATAGCTCCTTTTCTATGGTGGAGTAATTCTCCTCGGATTTATTAAGGGTACGAGAGGCATAGGCAATTGGCCTATCTTTACCTATTGGCCCTTGCGAAAGTACGGCACCTATTGCGTGATTAGACGCGTCAGTGGTCAAAATAAAAGGTTTTGTGAAGTCTGGGTACTGAAGGATGTCACTACTGGTCAAAATGTTTTTGCATTTGTCAAATGCCTTTACGAAGTCTTCATTGTGAACTATTTTTTCACCTTTTCTCAAAGAGTTAGTCAAAGGTTTTGCAATTTTAGCAAAGTCCTTTATAAATTTTCTATAATAACCGAGTATTCCTAGAAATCCTCGAAGTTCTTTATCACTCTTAGGTAAAGGCCAATTTTGAATTGACTCGATTTTATCCGGGTTTGGTCTCACACCTTCGGATGTGACAACATGTCCCAGAAAGGCGACTTCTTTACTTAGAAATTCGCACTTATCCAGCTGAATTTTCATATTATATTTAGACAATGAATCAAAAATTTTCTTTAGATTGTCTAAATGTTCTTGCAAACTTGTAGAAAAAACGATGATATCATCCATATAGATGAAACATCGCAAACCAATATGCTCTCTAAGAATATTGTCCATCACTCTTTGAAATGTGGATGGCGCATTCTTGAGTCCAAATGGCATTCGTAAGAACTCATAGTGCCCATTTTCGACACTAAAAGCCGTCTTTGGAATGTCTGTTTTCTCGACTTCTATCTGGTGAAAACCAGACGCTAAATCAATAGTAGAAAAATAATTACATCTCCCAAGCTTATCGAGAATATCGGAAATGTTGGGGATTGGGTACCGATCGTTGATTGTTTTATCGTTCAGTTTACGATAGTCAATCACTAATCTCCATTTCTTTTTGCCAGAGGCGTCTAGCTTTTTGGGAACTATCCAAACTGGAGAGGTCCACGGGCTAACTGAGTGTCTTATAATACCCTGTTGTAACATCTGGGATATTTGTTTCTGCACTTCTTCTCGATGGCAAAAAGGGTACCTGTATGATTTGGCATAAATTGGTAAATCGTCTTTTGTTTGAATATGCTTAATAGCATTAGTGAATGATAAAGCTTCTCCTTCTAATAGAAATACATCTTGGTTTTCCGCAATTATTTTCAGTAGCCTCGATTCTTCTTCTGAGTTGAGGTGATTCAATCTTAGTTGATCAAAAAGTCTTCGGTTTATTGGAACTGGAGTTGTTGAGCGAATTTGTGTTTCAAAATTATTCAATTCGAATTCAAAGGGTTTCTCAATTATATTTTAGTAGGTTCTTTTGAGTAATTAGTAATTGTCATGAAAGCACGATTGTTTACGGCGTTGTATATTCCAGAGTGAATAAATGTGGTATCGGAAATATTCATGTCAGTGTTCATGAAGAAATCTCATTCACTGATTGTTACTGGAAGGCTCACTACTTTCGTTTCTTCAGGATTCAATTGTATTTCAGTAGCAAACGGATATTTTCTTTTCATTTTTATTTTCCCAGTAGGAAATTGTAACTCATTTGTATTTGTGAGAATGTCGATTCGAAGCATTTGTAAAGATTCGTAACCAATCAGTCCATCAAAAAATGGATGAAAGTCAAAAACGTAAAATTGCAATTTTTGTGTTTGAGGCACTTGAATGAATGGATTGAATTCTACAAAACGATTAATTGTATGAGAACCGTTAATATTAGTGACAATGGCTGGATCGGTGTGTCTGCAATTTTCAAAGTTAACATGTCGGGTGCTTATGTAGTTTTTATTTGCCCCGGTATCCATTAAAAATTTTAAAACTCCTTTCGAAGTAGGAACTTCGATATAAGATATGAAATTATTTACGTTGGATTGAATTCTGCATCCTGCTGTCGAAAATTTAGGTCATCGATTTCATTTGTGATTTTCTCTTTGTTATTGGTTTCAATTTGTTGGTCTGATGGCTGGGTTTCTGAGCAAATCTCATTGCTTTGGTTTTCGAAATTTTGATATGCGTAATAGTATTCGTCATTATTGGGGTAATAGTAATTTTCAGGATTTAATTCCTCAGGAATTTAGAAGTTGGGTCTATTCATATAATTGACTTGACGGGTTCTCATGGAGTGGTCAACCTCCATCGGTACCGTCTCGGTTGTTGATCGTTGGGTCTTTGTACATACGCGTCCCTTTGGGGGTTCGGTAAGTTGAAGCGTGGTTGATTGAAAGATTGTGAGTGATGAGCTCTTGGAGGTGGATGGAAAGGTGGTTGCAATGCTCTAGGTTGTGGTTGAAATTCTCTATGTTGTGGTTGGAATTGTCTATGTGGTGGTTGGAATGGTCTATGTTGTAATTGGAATGGCCTATGTTGTAATTGGAATGGCCTAGAATGTTGCTGTGATGATCTAGGATATTGTTGGAATAAATTTGGGATCGAATTGTTGGGTCTTGGTGGAATTGGGGGTGCAGCTTTAAAAGGGTTTCTAACATAATTATAATTTCCTTCCTCGAGGCAGAGTCGTAACGCTTCCTTTAGTGTTTTTGGACATTGCGCTCTTATGATTGGTCCAAGTAGATCCTTTAATCCTGCCAAAACTACTTTTAGACCTAATTCTTGATAAAATGAATTTTTCGCTGCTTTCACGTCAGCATTATTTTCGTTCAAATTGAGAAGATTCACTAGCAGTGAAATTGAATGAGAAATCCGACTATAAAATTCTTCTACGGTAGTGCTCTGGTTCGATTTAAATAAATCCCGCGTGAGGGAAATTTCGTCACGCTTATCGCTATAATGTGTAATCAATGTGTTTTTAATATCGTCCCAATCTGTCGAGGTGCCGTCTGAAATGTTTGCAACCCCAAAAACTATTGCTAATAGCTCCTTTTCTATGGTGGAGTAATTCTCCTCGGATTTATTAAGGGTACGAGAGGCATAGGCAATTGGCCTATCTTTACCTATTGGCCCTTGCGAAAGTACGGCACCTATTGCGTGATTAGACGCGTCAGTGGTCAAAATAAAAGGTTTTGTGAAGTCTGGGTACTGAAGGATGTCACTACTGGTCAAAATGTTTTTGCATTTGTCAAATGCCTTTACGAAGTCTTCATTGTGAACTATTTTTTCACCTTTTCTCAAAGAGTTAGTCAAAGGTTTTGCAATTTTAGCAAAGTCCTTTATAAATTTTCTATAATAACCGAGTATTCCTAGAAATCCTCGAAGTTCTTTATCACTCTTAGGTAAAGGCCAATTTTGAATTGACTCGATTTTATCCGGGTTTGGTCTCACACCTTCGGATGTGACGACATGTCCCAGAAAGGCGACTTCTTTACTTAGAAATTCGCACTTATCCAGCTGAATTTTCATATTATATTTAGACAATGAATCAAAAATTTTCTTTAGATTGTCTAAATGTTCTTGCAAACTTGTAGAAAAAACGATGATATCATCCATATAGATGAAACATCGCGAACCAATATGCTCTCTAAGAATATTGTCCATCACTCTTTGAAATGTGGATGGCGCATTCTTGAGTCCAAATGGCATTCGTAAGAACTCATAGTGCCCATTTTCGACACTAAAAGCCGTCTTTGGAATGTCTGTTTTCTCGACTTCTATCTGGTGAAAACCAGACGCTAAATCAATAGTAGAAAAATAATTACATCTCCCAAGCTTATCGAGAATATCGGAAATGTTGGGGATTGGGTACCGATCGTTGATTGTTTTATCGTTCAGTTTACGATAGTCAATCACTAATCTCCATTTCTTTTTGCCAGAGGCGTCTAGCTTTTTGGGAACTATCCAAACTGGAGAGGTCCACGGGCTAACTGAGTGTCTTATAATACCCTGTTGTAACATCTGGGATATTTGTTTCTGCACTTCTTCTCGATGGCAAAAAGGGTACCTGTATGATTTGGCATAAATTGGTAAATCGTCTTTTGTTTGAATATGCTTAATAGCATTAGTGAATGATAAAGCTTCTCCTTCTAATAGAAATACATCTTGGTTTTCCGCAATTATTTTCAGTAGCCTCGATTTTTCTTCTGAGTTGAGGTGATTCAATCTTAGTTGATCAAAAAGTCTTCGGTTTATTGGAACTGGAGTTGTTGAGCGAATTTGTGTTTCAAAATTATTCAATTCGAATTCAAAGGGTTTCTCAATTATATTTTAGTAGGTTCTTTTGAGTAATTAGTAATTGTCATGAAAGCACGATTGTTTACGGCGTTGTATATTCCAGAGTGAATAAATGTGGTATCGGAAATATTCATGTGTTCATGAAGAAATCTCATTCACTGATTGTTACTGGAAGGCTCACTACTTTCGTTTCTTCAGGATTCAATTGTATTTCAGTAGCAAACGGATATTTTCTTTTCATTTTTATTTTCCCAGTAGGAAATTGTAACTCATTTGTATTTGTGAGAATGTCGATTCGAAGCATTTGTAAAGATTCGTAACCAATCAGTCCATCAAAAAATGGATGAAAGTCAAAAACGTAAAATTGCAATTTTTGTGTTTGAGGCACTTGAATGAATGGATTGAATTCTACAAAACGATTAATTGTATGAGAACCGTTAATATTAGTGGCAATGGCTGGATCGGTGTGTCTGCAATTTTCAAAGTTAACATGTCGGGTGCTTATGTAGTTTTTATTTGCCCCGGTATCCATTAAAAATTTTAAAACTCCTTTCGAAGTAGGAACTTCGATATAAGATATGAAATTATTTACGTTGGATTTCCAGAACGGTATCGGCATCTCCTATTATTTTGCTACGGATGGCTTGCATCCAGACTTGAAATATAGGGGAGTTTCTAGCTTCGGCCAGAAGTGGAACTAAATTGTCGATGCATTTGATGAAACTGTGCAGTTTCACTGGGTTTCCATCGAAACAAGCGATGTCCCTTATGATTTGTGGTGTTTGCAAAGATTTTATGATTGTTTCTGTTCTGGCAAAATTGTTGGCAACATCGTTTTGAACGTTCACAGGTTCAGGTTGATGTTGAATAATTTGTGCTGCTTGCGGAGCAACAATTTGTGGGGCGGCATGTTGAGCAGCGCGTACTGCTTCAACGGCGCCTTGTATCTCAAGCTGAAGCTGTTGAATTTGATCATCTCGGTCCATGATGGCTTGTTGCAATTCTGCAATATGTGCATCCATTTTTACTTTAATTAATTCCGCACTTGATAAAAGTAAATAATCAAATCACTATTTTACGGTGTACTTATTGTTCTTTTGAAAGTATTTTATTTCACTTATATCTCTTATTTATTTAATAGAATAAACTCTTTAATTAATTTGGCACTTGATAGATAGTTAAATCGTAATTGAGTGATTGGTATGTATTGTTTTATTTCACTTTTGACGTGGGACTACGTCTAACCGGAATATATGGAGGGTAAAATGAAAACCTAAACACAGAACATGCAGGAAAAAATGAAAGATTTCGAATGCTTATAGCTCGAACATTTCGTACTGGATAGGAGAGATGTTTGCATCACTTGATAGGGAATATTTCTACGCATCTATCGCAACTAACAAAATGTTGTTTTTCATTAGATAAACAATTGAATAACTGTAAAATATTAGGCGTTATCTAAACGCCCTAACTGCATCGTTTTGATTGGCCCGATTTACGGTTTCCCTAACACAGCCATCAAAACCAAGCATCCTTGGGGAAATCGGCATTGCAAATACATGAAAGTAGGGGGACTTTTGTTCTCATCGAAAAATGTTCCCTAACACAGACTTTAAAACCAAGCAGCGAAATCGGCATTGCAAACACACGAAAGAGCCTAGAGGCGAGTGAACTGAAAAGTTTAAACCCTCTTAAAGCCAAAAAGAAGAAAAAGAACACACGAAAGTAGGGGGAGCTTTTGTTCCCACCGAAATGTGTTCCCTAATAGAGATTTCTAAACCAAGGTGCATGGAGAAATCGGTATTTCAAATTCATGCAAGTCGGGGGTATTTTTGTTCCGACTGGAATGTGTTTCCCTAACACAGACTTCAAATCCATGAAGCGTGGGGAAATCGGCATTGCGAATTCATACAAATCGGGGGTATTTTTGTTCCGATTGAAATGTGTTTCCCTAACACAGACTTCAAAACCGAGGTTCCTGGGGAAATCGGCTCTGCAAATAAATGCAAACTGCGAGTACTTTTGTCCTCGCTTGCCTTTGTGCAGAGTGGAATATGTCTGTCCTAACATGATCTTCTAAACTTAGGAACCTGGGAAAATCGTGCAGCCACTAGAAGCGAATGAACTTCCCAGTTTCAAGCAAATTCGAGATTCGAGAAGTATGTACACTTTTGGGATGTAAACTTCAGAGGGAAATGTAAAATAAAATAATCGTTTGATAATTTTTTTTTTGCCTTTATTGGAAAGATTTTCAGCCTTAGGCTGGTTCATCAAACGTTTGATAATTCTTCCGTACATATATTTAGTTCTAGTCATCATACCTAACGTAAAAGGTCCGTCATTAAATTTACTTGTAACGAAGAACAATCAATCACAATAAATGAATTGACTTTACACGGCATTTGTTCATTTTTTTCACTCACAGAGCAAATATATTGAACTCAATTGAATTTGGAAACTGTTTCATTCAATCAAGAATTTAATCAATACAAACGAATGATTGCTAAGCTAAGGTAGTTCCACGTGAACCTTGCGGTTATATCATAGATATAACCCACTCATTTTTTTTTATTTTTCTTACTTATTTAGTAGAATAAAATAAAATTCTTACCTTAGAAAAAGAAATGGTCCCATATCCTTTGGGTTCTTTTTATGTAGAAGCAGGTCGTTAGCTCCGTGATGTGTCAGCTGCTGCGTTTTGTATCTGATATGCACTCAGGGAACACTTTCACTAAACACTCAACACGGGGCGCTAACTAATCCTACCGACTGCGCCACTTAACTTCCCATGTGAGGAAGTGGAGTTTTTAAAAAAGACTAACTAAACTAAGCTAAAGCTAAAAAGGAAAACGCGACTGTTCTCGTCGGCTCACTAATTTTATCTGAATCTTTATTCAATTTCTTTTGGTACAATACGAGTTGGAAATCATTATTACTTGGAGAGATGTTGAATCGGCGTAGTTTGATGCCTCCGCGGTTGGTCTCTGCTGCGATCCGGTTCCGTTGTTTACAGTCACAGCACGTCTTATGCCGTGGGTATGGTTGCTGGTTTGATTATATGGGCCTGGCGATAACCAAACTAGCGTTGGCAGAAAACATTCCATCTTTGGCAGAAAAGATGCCATTTTGTGTTAATTGTGCCTACACTAATTTCTAAAAATGAATCGGCTAAATATCTCGCATCATTTTCGAATTTCCTCATCGCAGTTTTTCATTTTGCTGTTGCTGTTGTTTTTGTTGCTCTCTCATATTGTATTAAATAAACCTTATTTATTATCAAGAGACTCGACAAAACTCATAAGCTGAATTGGCGAAATTTTTCCTTTTTTTATTCGGGTAAATGTTGCATCCGGGAATTTGTTACATTCGGGTAATGTGCTTCAGATAAACGTGTTTCGGGTAAATGTTACACAACCGTTTCTACAACACGATAAATTTTTAGGAGTGTTTTCAACCATTTTACTAGATGATGCATTTTGCACACTTTTTTAAGTATTATTTATTATATTTTCGATGATATTCCTATTTTAACTTGTTTTTCACATTATGTTGTGTTTGTCGATATGTCCAATTACAGGTCACTATCGAGTCTCCTAATGGACACTGAGTGGTGCCTCGGTATGTCCAATTAGAGACAAATCACCATGCTATCTCGCCTTATGAGAAACAATAATATTTAAAAGATCCAAGAGGCAATTTCGGATATAGTAAAACATACATTAACTCAATTGTAGCAGTTTATTGATTGAAGCAAACGAAAAAACTCAACAAGCGAACGTACCAGTACCCTATGGAACAATAAAAAAATGCCTTTTTTGAATGCAATGAATTGTAAGATGCAATGAGAATGAATCCATATCAAAAGAACGGCAAAAGACCCATGGTATATCAACCAAATTACTAACAGAAAATTTAAACATGAAAAAGTTTTGTAAAAAATATGTTATCAGAATGTTTCAACCATAGAATGTTATGTTTATTTATAGTCACTTTTACCTTAAAGGTTATTCGTGACTTAACAGTGGATCAATAATTTTTAAACGTTTTGAACGACGCTGGGAATTTCAGAGGGAATGTACCGTTTTCTGATTTTCGATTTCCGATAAGGTTGCAAAATTGTAAACTTTCTACAATTTTAGAATATCATTCACTGCAGCTATAATGCATCTAGCAGACAGACCGAACATATCGATGAGAACAGATGGTGGTCCAGAGCGGGGAATCTGCTCAACACCCAAGTGTTTCACAACAATGTTTCGCTGCTCTGCGACAGCGGAAAGAACAGCTTCGCCGAGTCCACCTTGCCTGGATAGGAAAATAATTTTTTAATACATTAAAATTTAGTCGCTTGTCTGTTTAACCATACTTGTAATGATCTTCGATAACAACAATACGTCCACCACATTGAATGGCATTCTGTACGATGGCTACAGTATCAATTGGTTTCACAGTAAACGGATCCAATACACGCGCGTAAACACTGATCTTCTCAAGCTCGGCTGCTGCGTTGAGTGCTTCATAAAGAGTTATACCGGCGCCAATCAACAAAACGGTGTCATTTGCACTTTGTTTCACAATTTTAGCTTTGCCAATCTAGAATAATAATAAATTTGTTACATTCCGGAGATTATCAAACATGTTATAAAATAACAAACACTCACTTGGAACGGTGTGTTGTTGTCGTAAATTACAGCAGTGTTTGGTCTGGATGTACGGATAAAACATACGCCCTTAGTGTTGGCAGCCAGTTCGACAGCACGTTCCGTGCTGACTGCATCCGAAGGATAGAACACAGTACTTCCAGGAATGGCTCTGAACATTGCAATGTCCTCCAAGCCCATCTGGCTGGGTCCATCCTCACCGATGCTCACTCCACAATGTGAGCCCACAAAGTTCACATTTGTCCGCGAAATGGCTCCCATGCGGATCTGATCAAATGCTCGAGAGAAAAATGTAGCGAAAGTAGAAACAAAGGCAACAGTGCGGTCACGACAGGCTGCTCCAACAGCAACACCAACTAAGTTCTGCTCTGCGATGAAGCACTCGATGAAACGATCTGGGAATGCTTTGCGTAACTTGTCAGAGTATGTGGAGTTCTTCGTATCGCCGTCTAATGCAATAACGCGATCGTTATTCATTGCAATCTTGGCCAAAGCGGTTCCATAGGCCAGACGGGTGGCGACAGATTCTCCTAGTTTGTATGCAGGCGGTGTTGCCAACTGGATATTGCTAATATCTACTTTCTTGGCACTTTCTTTAAGCGGAGATGGAGGACTCATTTGTACTGGCCCATTATTACGGATGATGGACTGCAAATGCTCAATCACACCAGCTGCATTCTCTCCTAGCGGCTTTCCGTGCCAATTTTCCAAATCCTCAATGTTAGGGAAATCTTTGCCCTTGAAAGTCTTGGCAACAATTGCCGTTGGACGATCCTTGGTGATCGAAGCTTCATAGAATGCTTTGCACAATTCTTCCACATTGTGACCGTCGACAACAATTGCATTGAAGCCGAAAGCATCCAATCGCTTACGGTACACTTCCATGTGATGTTGTAATGATGTGGGTTCTGATTGTCCCAATCGGTTCACGTCGAAGATTACACACAAGTTATCCAGTTTGTAGTGACCAGCAAAATGCAACGATTCCCAGATGGAACCTTCAGCTGATTCACCATCACCGACCACCACGTATGTTCGGTAATCAGCTTTATCGATGTTTTTGCCAACATATGCCATCCCACAGGCAACTGCTACACCTTGGCCGAGCGAACCAGTTCCAACATCGATGAAATTCAATCTCGGAGTTGGATGACCTTCGAGGTCGGAATCAATCTTTCGCAGATTCGAAAGATCACTTATTGGGAAAAGGCCAGCCTCGGCCCATGCGGCATACAGAATTGGCGCGGCGTGTCCTTTGGACAGAATCAATCGATCCGATGATGGATCACGTGGAGCGGAGATCTTGTAGCGCATTGTATTGAAGAATAAAACCGACATAATTTCGGCGACAGATGCACATGACGTTGGATGTCTGCGGAAGAAATAATTCGATGAAAACGTGTTCAAATCGGGTTTTGTATTGATATATTTTTCATACTTTTGAGAATATTTCGAGAAAATTTAACGAAAAAGATCGATTTTCTGGCTTGCATTGGTTCGGGGGTGGCCATCATTTGAGTATACCTGCCGTGTGGCATAATTCCCGAACTACGACGGAAGCTGCTTACTCGCTGAACTGTAAGAAAGGAAATTAAAGCTTCCCTCTTTCTGGGCTCATCGTCTTCCAAGGGAAGGTAGCATTCGTAACAAGTGTCGCTTGAAGCAGGATTATTGCCGGGGAGAACTACCGAGTAAGAAGCTGTACATCTCCCACATTTTGTCAAATCTCTCTTATGTTCCATTGAGTAATTAACTTTTCCAGAATATTCTTCATAGTAACATGAATAAAACACGGAGTTAGCTAATGTCTATAATATTTTCGAGTTAGCGCTCGAAAGGGAATACTCTCTATTTCCACTCTTTTTGAATGCGGAGATGAACTTTCTGGGTTGCAAGGCTTATCGAACGCAGTGTCCTTAGACCTCTGCTTTCTGCCGGACTATTTTTCAACATTTGGTATCTGGACAATGGATCAGTCAAGAAGATCCTCGTTCCTTCCCCTCCACGATGAAGGTGAATAAGAACATTCCGGCATCTTCAACGGCACAGCTTCCTCTCCGCTGTCCTGGAGCCATGGTCCGAGGACATCCTTGCCATCTGGTATAGCAAGCAAATAGCAAGCTTTTTGGTCAATTTATGTTTTGAATCTGGTTTCATACGTGTTTCATTTTTGTGTCACTTGAAGTCTAACTTTTATGTAATAATTATATGTACAATGATTTGATCTCAACGAAACCTTGCGGCTAGAGACGTCGGTTAATCGTTCGATTAATTCAAATAATCGAATATCTGAAACCATAATCGAGTAATTTTGTATCCAATAATTTAAAATCAAAATATAAATACATCGAATAATTGTCACTGTAATCGCGATTAATGAAAAAAAGAATCTTTCTCAAGGTTAATGCATTTCTAGGTTAAGAATTAGGCAATATATTTTTTTTTATCCAACCATGTAACATCGACAACCGGATAGACCACGTGGCCAGAAAAACAACGTGATACGTGATTATTACAAGAAATAAATATTCGCTCGATTAATCGAATATTGAAAGACAATTATTCGAATGAATCGAATATTGAAAAGTGCCCCAACGATTAATCGATAATCGATTAAATGAAAAATTTAGACATCACTACCTGCGGCAATGTCGTCGGTAAAGAGACGAATCAGCCAAGCCTCTCAAATAAAGAATAAAAAAATCTTTAACACTCTTAAGACGCGTCCAAATTACGCCAATCGGCCTTGGCCGCCCGGTAAAGCCGACTAAATGTGGACGTATCGCCCAGGCTTGCCGACGTGCCGAAAACCGACTCGAATAAAACCGAACCCAACCCGAAACAAGTGGGTCCGGTTCGAGAAAGTCGAACCAAGTAAATTAGCGTTGTGCTTCGTGTGTTCGTGACGACTTCGTGCATCCGATGGGACTTCGGCTTCGTGCACCCGATGAGGCGTCCACATTACATAACGAACCGAATATGCCGCCTTGTACAGGCCGATCGGCATCATTCGGCATAATGTGGACGCGCCTTTATACTCGCGCATTGGTCTGTCAGACCGAGAAATCAATAATTCGTTCGTTTCTCAGAAAATATCAACACTACGACTTTGCGATTCTCTCTAGCTTCGTTATTCGTCGTTCGTCATCGTTTAGCGTATCGCATGTGTTGATAAGAAGGGGACGTGTGTCACTTTTTTTACACTTTCGGCACGGCAGTGGAACTTCATACAAATCACTCGTCGAAAAGTGTCTCCTTTTTCACCGCTTGTTTACATCGACGAATATATTTTTTTCCACTATGTTTCGTAGGAGAGTGTATGCATACTGACAGATTTCTACTACGAGGTGTTCAATGAAGGATGAAAGGTGGGAATGTTTATGTTTATATATGGTTTATCGTACGATTTAATTGAATGCATAAAAGTTGTCAACAAAACTGGAGTTAAGCACATTTTTAAATGCCAGTTATACACATCATACAAGTAATGTGTCTTGGATGTATGTATATCGCCTCCAATTTTATATTTTTGACGTAGGACTACGTCTTACATTAAGGGTGCCAAATAAGAAAACAGGTCTTGTTTTTATGAGATAAAGTTAACGTTAATAACTATTTTTGCTACGAACGGATTTAAACGATTTGCATACCAATCGAATTGGAAATTTTCTAAGATTTGTTTGATATGCTATACATTACAATCTCATAGTCTGTATTTGGTTTAAATTGATGAAAATTGGAAGCATTTCCATTTTCCCATACATTTGTTCTGTCCATTTGTGTGCTTTCCCGAACAGAGCTGTCAATAACGGATAACTTATGCAGCCGCTAGAATAGAAATAACGAAGGGGAATATTTGCGAAGTAAACTCCACCCTTGCATAGTAAGTAAGCTGTCGCTAGCGTATAAGTATTGCTTCTCATTGCAAAATTCTCAGAATCTTTCTGTGCCCGAAACAACAAAGGTCACTTATTCTGCTCGTTTTGTGTTTTATGTTTCTCGAGCTGTGAACGCTAGCGAATATTTCACTTGAAGTGCATCTAGCATTGCAATTAACACAACCATCCGAGTCATGGCAAAGCAGGCGAAAAAAGGGAATAGTGCAAAAGATTATAGATCGCTTCTAAACATCAGTGTTTGGTGTGTGTGTGTGTGTGTTGCTTGTTTTCGTTGCGCGAAACTTAGAACTTGTTCATTTCCTGTACATGTTAATTGCACACCTTCGATACTTTTAGTTGCCATTCGTATTTGGTCTCGTGCGCATCGGTTCTGTCCTCCTAGCTTTGTTGACGGTATTGACCGAGAGTCGAGAAACGATTTTTCATAAACGGTCATTCTCGCGATGTTTCATTTTTAGCATTGCAACTGTGTGCATCTGTTAGACGCGTGTTTGATGTTTATTGAAAGTCGATGCACTTCTTCTTCTTTTGAATTATAAAGACTTGGAACTCAGAGAGTTCATTCGTCTTTGATGGCGATGCACGGAAGATGCCTCTCGTTAATATTCAGTGCAATGCGTGCATTGATATAAAGAAACAAATTGCGACATATGAGCAATTAGTGCATTGTTCTCGCAAAGGCAAAAAAGGATCGTTGCTTCTCGAAATGATTCTACAAAACTACGCAAGCCATTAAACCTTTTTATGAAATTTCGACGTAGTTGCAAATATTCGAAATGTAAACCATCAAATTTCAAAAGAAAAAAGATTGCGTAGTCCTACGTTCTAAGCGGTCGTGTCTTGGATACAACCCCTCGATTTTTTTTACGATTTAATGTTTGCTGGGCAGGCCCGATGGCAGTTTTAAATTGTTAAAATATGAATGAAATTTTTTACTTCATGTTATTTGATTACTTGAAACATGTAGTACTGAACTTTATTTAACCATTTCTATATAAATTTTGCGATATTTCCACTAAAGCACAATAAACAATGACGTATGACGTATCCGATTGCAACACTTTCGTATCATATGTAAGAGCTTTAATTACCCTAGAATCATATTTCAGATAGCCGTACGAGATAGCTGCGGCTTGATAATCCAAACAACCGGAGTTCAAATCCAATCGGAGCAATTTTATAACCGTCGCCACCACTCATATCAAACATTTATATCCCTAAAAATCAATTGATTGATTCCTATTTGTACAAACATAAATGTTTATAGAAGTTCTATATATATACAAAAATGGTGATACCTCGGACTGAACATTTTACTTTAATATTTTCCGCCATTTTTTATGGCAGTGATGAATCGTATATTCGTATGGCAACAGACTTATTATGGTATTAGGTATTGCATAATAACCTTGCATATACAGTAAGTTACCTCTAATTCGTCATTTAGGTTATTGTACAGACCTGTAACGGGATACAAATAATTGTACATTTTCATCTCTAATTGGATATTTTTGTAAACATCAAACATCAACAAGTTTGGGACCCAAAGTATGGCCCCAGATTGAAAGTCGCCACCAGACGTCGACATTGTACCACTATCATCGTGAATGTCCAATTACAGGTCAATCACGTCTAATGCGACACTGAGTAATGCCTCGGTATGTCGAGGATTAGAGGTAACTTACTGCATATGCTATTTGGGCGCATCATATACCACCCAAAATATCAGATATTCGATGCTCTATATACTATAGTTATACGATTTAATGTTTGCTGGGTTGGCATACTTGGCAGCTTGGTTTGTCAAGTTCATAATCTCATGTTTACAGTTTTGAGTTAAGTGCAATTGAATGACGAAGTTGTTTCGTTATTAAAAGTTAAAAATAAAAAATAGCAACTTTAACTATCACTTCTCTTGAAACCGGAAATATTCGGACTTAAAAATAATTTTTAACGTAATATTCCAAACATACACGTACTTACAAAAATCTATAATAATTATTATAATTATCGACACGTTTTCCGCTATTCGTTTTTTTTTGTACTCTGTAGTAAATCGTATATACGCATGACAATAGTCGTACTAGATACTTGTATAAGCCGTATATTCATCCATCCAATCATCGGGAATACTGTTGCAAGTGAAAAATAAATGTGTGTTCGTTGCTTATGATGCGAACATAAATAACAATATAATACAGTAATTTAAATTTAATTCTACATGCCGAGGCACCACTCAGTGTCGCTTTGGAAGCGATTTTGGCCTGTAATTGAATATGGCGATATGAGTGGACGTCTGGTGGCAACTTTAATATGGTGCCATAATTTGGGCCCCGAACTCGATGTTTACAAAAATGTCCAATAAGAGATAAAAATGTCCAATTAAACGTGTCACATTACAGGTCTGTCCAATTATCTAAACGTCGCATTAAATGTAACTTACTGTATATAAACAATATTTATTCCCAGCTGTTTTGAGGCATCTCGCACAAATTGACAATATCATTCAGTTGTCAGTGCAAGTCGGTGCAATTTTTAGAGTGTAAAAAAAGTTCACTGTTTACATAAAAGCAATCTCGAATTGGTCCCACTTTTTTGCTTGAAGTTACTATCCCCTGCTTTCGGTCTGACACACCGACGCGAGTATATGATTAACTTTTGACGTAGGACTACGTCTAACCGGAAGATATAGGGGGTGAAATGGAAATCTAGGCACTGAACAAGTAGGAAAAAATGCAAGATTTGGAACGCTTATAACTCGAGCATTTCTCAATAGATCGCAAAGGTTTTTGCATCAATTGATAGGAAATATATCTACGCATCTATCATAACGAATAACATTTCATTTTTCTTGAGATAAATAATTGAATAATTGTGAAATATCAAGCATTGTCAAAATGCACTATGTGCCCATTTTTGATTGGTCCATTTTGTGCTCCTCAAATCCGACCGACCAAAACGGGCAACCAGAGCAACAGCGAAATAGAATGAACCACGATTGGAAAGGAAAAAGAAAAAAATGAACGAAACATTGGTCGCAGTCTCACACATGCGTAATTCTCGAGCCAGCCAGTCAGCTTAAAAATCCCCGCTCCGCTGCCGTAACGATCATTCTCATTCAAACCGTACACCACATCGGTTCGCATCACAACACATCAACAAACCAACCCAAGCAGCCATGTCTGGACATGGTAAAGGAGGAAAAGTGAAGGGAAAGGCAAAATCCGGCTCGAACCGTGTTGATCTGGAGTTCCCCGCAAGGGTAGCTAGGCCGAGCGCGTTAGTACCAGTGCACCAGTCCACCTAGCCGGCGTTATATAGTTTCGGCCGCCGAAGTGATTGAGTTAGCTGGTAAAGCTGCTCGCGACGATAAGAAAACCCGCATTCGGAACAGAACACATTCGGTTCGGTGGACATCAAGACAACAGGCAGTTGCAGCGAGTGGCGAGTGGCAAACGCAATCGCAAAACGGCATCAGGTAGCAGAAGAAAAAAGTTTGTTCTTTATACACACTGCTTTGGTGGCAAATCCAGAACAAGGCGGCATCGAGGTCGTTCGAAATGGTTTTTTTCAAAACCACGAGTACTAAGTTTTCTAAATTTGAACCATTCCATAAAACAAGGCGCTTTTCAGGGCCATTAAACCTTCCAAAAAAGAGTTTAGGAAATACAGTTCAATGCTTTCTAAAACAATATCCAAAATAATAATATAACACAAATTGATTTTTTCATAATTTGTTTGCCAGGATATGATGAGTACGTGAATTTGGCAGTTGTTCTGAGCTTATTGATTTTCACCAATTCTTAAATTGCTTCTAGATTGAAAGTACAGTAATTTTCACTTATCTCGACATTTAGCTAATTGGTCGGACCAGTAATGCGACATATTTAGTTGGACATTTTTGTAAACATAGAGTTCGGGGTCCAAATTATGACCCCACATTGAAGGTCGACACTGTACCACTGTCATCGCAAATGTTCAATTACAGGTTAAAATTACCTCCAATCCGATACTGAGTGGTGGTAATGCGACGTGCCATTGAATGTAATTTACTGTAAAATATGTCACAAGCTGGATGGGAAGAAATTTTCCAACTGTGAAAGCTGTGGCGAGTGGCAAATGCAACCGCTAAACAGCAAGGTTTAGCCGAACAAGATGGGGATATCGAGTGATAACAAAACAATAAACTCTTTAGATTGAAGATAATTTTGTGATCCTGAAAAGGACCCTTTTTAGCCTGCATGTGAATCCAACGAGCGAACAAATCGTAATGAATGTATTTTTTTGCCATCGCTCCCTTTTAACGCTCATTCGTTCGTCTCGTTGGACTCGCCCCTCTGGCTGAGTCTGCCGATTTGTCTCTATCCTGTGAGTGTGTACCGCTAGAGTATAAAACACGCGGACCCCAAAAAAATATCTTATTTTCTTTCAAACCGTAAACCCGTGTGGTTGTACGGCATCGGCATCGTGGACGTAACAAAGGAGGACAAGTTAAGGGAAAGGCAAAGTCTCACTCGAACCGTGCAAGTCTCCAGTTCCCTGTTGGTCGCATTCACTGATTGCTCGACAAGGGTAACTAGGCCGAACGGATTGGTGCCGGAGCACCAGTATACCTAACAGCGATTATAGAGTTTCGGCCGTCGGAGTGCTCGAGTTGGCTTGCAAAGCTGCTCACGACAATCAGAAAACCCGCATCAAGAACAGAGCAGCTTCGGTTCGGCGCACATCAAGGCAACAATTAGTTTCAGTGAGTGGCAAAGTGTTTCTCCGGCACGTCGCATCAAATGTAATTTACTGAACAACATGTCACAAGCTGGATGGGAAGAAATTTTCCAACTGTGAAAGCTGTGGCGAGTGGCAAACGCAATAGCTAAACAGGAAGGTTTAACCGAACAAGATGGGAATATCGAGTGATAACAAAAACACAACACCAAAGGTTCTTTTCAGAACCATCAACATATTCATAAACAGTAAACAGTAAACTAATCCATTTTTCAGGTTGATAGGTAGGTATTCACGTAGGAGAAGAAAATAAAACAATATATTTAAAATATATATTTAACAAAAGCTGTCCCCTTTGTATAGTCCTACGTCACTCCGGTTATGTCCCCGACATTACCCACCCGTCTTTTTTTGGACAAGTGCATTTTTTCATATTCTAGAATATTGTTGAATTAAATGTATAAATTAATGTTAGTGGTGTGGAATATTTATTGAATATAATGCATAAGATCATTACCGGACTATTCTTATTTAATTTCAGTCCCTTTTGTAACTGGATTGAACGGATCCATATATTAACTATTCGAGTTCCTCTAGGAACGTTAGTGCCATATAAGAAGAAGAAGAACATTACAGAGAAGTTCAATTTTCGGTCTGTGACACCGTGCGCGAGTCTACAAGTTATGATTTTGCACGCGAGTACAGGAGGGTTAAAAAGGCCAATTTGGGAAACTAAACAAAACTCTCGGACTTGAGAAAGACCATTTGGAAAAACAACTCGTTGAGCCCCTTATCGGTCCCTCGGGACTCACGTTAAGCTTTTCGTTAGAAAAACATTGCACATCGGAAGCGGCGGCCTTTCGCAAACAAACCTGTGTTCCATCGATTACCCGGTTAGTTTGAAACATAGGAGACGATCCTTTAGTTAGATTTACGGTATACGTTTGCCCGGTTAAGTTTTGCTTTGAAATATAACATTTATATTTCAGTGCAAAAATTCAGCTTTGAAATTTTGGTTGTAACTCAAACCATATCCATGAAACTAATTGTAGAAAAGGTAGGTAACCGGACAAAACAACACAAACAACAAGGCAGCAACAATACAAAAGATCATTCCTCGTCGATTATTTGCAAGAGACGGACACACATTGTCCGTCCTCCGCTACAATATCGAAGCTGGAAAGTTTTTTTCCCCCTCCGCACCGTCTGCGCAACCGTTATGACATCTGCTGATGCCAATGTTGCGCGGACGCGTTATTATCAACAGTCCTCGAAGGCACCATGGGTTGTTTTCTTTCGGCCCAAGGAAAAAGCTTTGAGAACTCTTGATATTTCAAGAGATTTGCTGCGTAATTATAAGGGCGTCTCGATACATAAAGAGAGACCGGACAAACTGCGTGTAGAAGCACCGACTTTTGATGTGGCCAACAAGATTGTTGACCACGAAGTTTTTAACAGGGAGTATCACATCTACATCCCTTCTCGAGAAGTGGAGATAGAAGGCGTAGTAACCGACGCGAGTCTGAGTGTCGATGAACTAAAACAAGCGTCGGGTTCCTTCAAAAACTCGATGATTGGAGATCTTGTAAAGATCCTGGATGTTAGAAATCTGCATTCAGCATCTTTGGAAGAAAATAAAAAAGTTTATAAGCCCTCGCACTCTTTTCGAGTTACTTTCGCAGGTTCTGTTTTCCCAAACTATGTGAAAGTAGAAAATGTTTTTTTTCCCAGTGCGCCTGTTTGTACCGCGGGTTTATAATTGTACCAAATGTAAAAAGTTGGGACACTCGGTTAGCCACTGCGGCAACAAATTTCGTTGCGGCAAATGTGGCGATAAACATAGTGAGGATTCTTGCACTCAAACAGTGGAAAAATGTATTCACTGTGGCGAGAATCCTCACCCTCTACAAGAGTGCCCAAGGTACAAACAGCACTCCGATAAAGTGACGCGTTCTATCGCTGGACGCTCCAAGCGGACTTATGCTGAAATGCTAAAGACCGCATCAGCCGCTCAAAATGAAAACCAATTTTCGGTTTTGTCATCTCAAGAATCGGATTCTGATTCTGATGAGGGTCATACTTCGGCTGCACCAGAATCTTCAATAAAGGATGAATCATCAAAAAGAAAGCTCTCTTCACCAATGGTGCACCGTAAGAAAGCTAAAATGACCCTCGGAAGATTGTCTAATTCCAAGGGTAATAGTAGCAAAAAAAGAATCCGAAGGCTCCTTCTCAGCCAGTTCCTGGTTGCAGCAAGGATTTTACGTCATTACCCAGAGAAGAGAGAAATAAAAACGCTGCTCCTCGATCTTCTCGTAGAAAATTCGCGTCTAATCGAGGATTGATAGCTTTTTCGGACATTGTGGATTTCATACTAAACACGTTCAAAATTCAAGACCCCCTCAGAAGCCTTATTTCTGCCTTGCTTCCATCTTTAAAGTCTTATCTTAAGCAATTGACTGCTTCATGGCCCCTCCTTGCATCAATCATATCTTTCGATGGATAATTCATCTAACGTAGTAGAAGATATGATCAATGTGCTACAATGGAACTGCCGTAGTCTAGTGCCTAAACTAGACTCGTTCAAATTTTTACTTCAAAATTATGATTGTGATATATTCGCTCTTTCCGAAACATGGCTTTCTTCTGACACAGAACTCAACTTCCACGATTTTAATATTATTCGCCTGGATAGAGATGATTCCTATGGAGGAGTACTTTTAGGGATCAAAACGTGCTACTCTTTCTATAAAATTCCTCTCCCAGCTCTATCAGACGTCGAAATCGTCGCTTGTCAAATAACTGCAAAGAATAAAGAACTCTGCATAGCTTCAGTATACGTTCCCCCGAATACTTCCATTAGCCGTAGTCAACTTTGGAATCTAATTTCGATTCTCTCAACCCCAGTTCTAATTTTGGGTGACATGAACTCCCATGGTACTGGGTGGGGCGATCTTTATGATGACGCTAGGGCGGCTATTTTTTACGATTTATGTGACGATTTCAACTTGACTATCTTGAACACTGGTGAAGTGACACGAATTGCAAAACCTCCGGCTCGGGAAAGCCGACTCGATCTATCTTTGTGCTCAAACTCGCTATCATTAGATTGTCAGTGGAAGGTCATCAATGATCCCCATGGTAGCGATCACTTGCCAATCAATATATCAATCAAGTGTAGCCCGCAATCTACTGAACCATCTCGAGTTCCATTTGATCTAACAAGGAACATCGACTGGCAAAAATTTGCAACGGCGGTAACAATCGGTGTCGAATCAATAGATATACTTCCACCATTGGAAGAATATCGATTCTTCGTCGATTTATTGTATAAAAGCTCACTGGAAGCACAAAAAAGAAAAGTTCCAAGTGCTTCATTTAAAAGAAAACCAGCCACTCCTGGCTGGGACGATGAATGCACAAAATTGTATTTGAAAAAATCTGATGCTTTCAAAGCTTTTCGCAGACATGGAACATCCACACACTTCGAGGAATATTCAAAGCTTGAAATACAGCTGAAACAATTAGTTAAAGCAAAAAAACGCGGTTACTGGCGCAATTTCATCGAAGGTCTTTCTCGTGAAACCTCAATACGCACCTTGTGGAGGGTAGCTCGCAACATGCGTAACCGCTCATCTACCAACGAGAGTGAAGAATACTCCAACCGATGGATATTCGATTTCGCTAAAAAGGTCTGTCCAGACTCAGTTCCAGCCCAACATATTCTTCGAGAAACGTCTCTAAGCGGTGGACCTCTGGACAGACCATTCTCAATGCTGGAATTTTCTATGGCTCTTCTTTCATCGAACAACTCTTCACCCGGAAGCGATATGATTAAATTCGTGCTTCTAAAAAATCTTCCCGATATCGCGAAAAGACGCTTGCTAGACTTATTCAATACTCTACTAGAAAACAATATTGTGCCACCCGAATGGAGACAGGTCAAAGTGATAGCAATTCAAAAGCCTGGCAAACCAGCGTCTGACCATAACTCATACCGTCCGATTGCTATGCTCTCGTGCATTAGAAAATTGCTGGAGAAAATGATCCTTCGAAGACTCGATCAATGGATCGAGACAAATAATTTGCTATCAAGTACACAATTTGGGTTTCGCAAGAGCAAAGGAACAAACGATTGTCTAGCGTTGCTTTCTACAGATATTCAACTGGCCTTTGCGCACAAGGAGCAACTGGCTTCAGTATTCTTGGATATAAAGGGATCTTTTGATTCAGTTTCCATAGAAATTCTGTCAGACAATCTGAACAGATGTGGACTTCCTGGAATTTTGAATAACTTCTTGTACAATTTGTTGTCAGAAAAGCAAATGAACTTCACCCTTGGACAGCTGACAACTTCCAGAAATAGTTATATGGGTCTACCCCAAGGCTCATGTCTCAGCCCCCTTCTTTATAATTTTTATGTGAAAGATATTGACAGTTGTTTGGCAGAACAATGCACGCTAAGACAACTTGCAGATGATGGTGTGGTTTCCGTCAGAGGTCCCCATGCCGAAAACTTGCAAAGACCATTGCAAAATTCCCTAGATAACTTGTCTTCTTGGGCAAGGAACTTAGGGATAGAATTCTCGCCGCAGAAAACAGAACTGGTAGAGTTTACTCGAAAGCGGTCCCCAGCCCAATTGCAACTTAAGCTTTTGGGGAGAAACATTACCCAATCATTGACCTTCAAGTACCTTGGTGTCTGGTTTGATTCAAAATGCACTTGGAATACCCACATTACGTATTTGAAGCAAAAATGTCAAAAAAGAGTCAACTTTCTCCGCTCGATTTGCGGCACGTCGTGGGGAGCTCATCCGGGAGATCTCATAACGCTTTATAAAACAACTATTCTATCTATTCTGGAGTATGGCTCTTTCTGCTTTCTCTCAGCAGCTAAAAGTCACCTTCTAAAATTGGAACGAATTCAATATCATTGTCTGCGTATAGCTCTCGGCTGTATGCACTCAACGCATAACATGAGTCTCGAGGTTCTGGCAGGAGTAACTCCTCTACAGAACCGATTCTGGGAACTTTCTCTCAGAATACTGGTGAAATGCGGTATCACGAACACACTTGTGATTGAAAACTTTGATAAAATGCTTCATCTAAATATACAATCTCGGTTTATGAGAATTTATCATCACTATATTTCATCAGATATTTGTCTTCCATCGTTTACTCCAGACCGTGCTCACTTCACCATCAGCAGTTCCTCAATTGAATACGATCTGTCGATGAAACAAGCAATACTTGGGATTTCAGATCAGCTTCGACCAACTTTCATTCCCCGTATTTTTAACCGAAAGTACCAAAAAGTCAATTGCATGAAAAGATACTTCACTGATGGGTCTCGCCTCAATGGATCCACTGGCTTCGGTGTTTTCAATGAAAATTCAAGCGCCTTCCGTAAACTGCAGGAACCTTGTTCCGTTTATGTTGCTGAGCTGGCAGCAATCGACTTTGCATTGGGGATGATCTCCAACAAGCCTGCAGACCATTACTTCATTTTCTCGGATAGTCTCAGTTCGCTTGAGGCTCTCCAGTCGATGAAAACTAGTAGGCACCCATCTTATTTCCTCACAAAAGTGAGACAGCAGATGAGTGCACTGATCGAAAGATCTTATAAGTTAACCTTTGTTTGGGTCCCCTCTCATTGCTCAATTCCTGGCAATGAGAAGGCGGACACTCTCGCAAAGGTGGGTGTCCAGGAAGGCGAATTGTTTGATAGACAGATTTCATACGATGAATTTTTCCAATTACTGCGTCAGAGTTCCCTCTTGAGTTGGCAAACCGATTGGGACACTGGAATTCTTGGGCGGTGGTTATATTCAATTATTCCAAAGGTTTCTTCGAGAGCGTGGTTCAAAGGTTTGGACTTAAGTCGTGACTTCATTCGTGTAATGAGTAGACTTATGTCCAACCACTACTCGCTAGATGTGCATCTCCACAGAATAAATCTTGTTCAAAGCAATGTCTGTCGGTGTGGAAACGGTTACGATGAGATCGATCACGCAGTTTGGCAATGTACGGATAATTACGCAGCCAGAGAGTACCTTTTGAATTTGAAGGAAGACAACCCTATGTTCCTGTTAGAGACGTGTTGGGAACTCGCGACATCTGCTATATGCAGTTGATCTATATGTTTGTGAAACGGTCTAGTATAAGTATTTAATGCTTTTGTGTTTTTCTTTTTCGTTATTAGTTTGTTTGTCTTGTCCCCCCATCTCACCGTCGCCCACCCTCGACAGCTAGTCGAACACCAGATGCTATCCCTGGTCATTATGCACAATGCTACAGTGCGTGCGGCAACCCTCGGTTGAGACAACGATACCTCATATCCATATCCCCAACCTGACCCGTCCTACAAAAATGTTGCCCTTTTAACCTCGAGTAAACCGCGAGTATTCGGTCGAATCCTACTAAACATAGAAATTAGTTGAAACTTTGTATAAACAAACCTTGAATTAGCGGCTCCGCAAAGCTTATGCGATTGAGCCTTACAAATAAATGAACTGGATAAAAAAAAAAAAAAATACAAAAGATATCTGAGTGCCAGTAAAATTGCTATCTATTGTATTTCGGCTCCGGTGACGCTAATACGAAAGTACCCAACTATTCTCTCGAAAGTACCAACAACTATCTTGCCGATGTCGATGTTGCCGTTGTTGGAGGATATTTGACATTTAATTCGTTTAGGTTGACTTTACGGTGACGGGACGTTGTCTAGCGCACTTTAATGAGTTAATATACGTTTTGTCCGAAGTTGATAACTCTTTTCTTCTCCTCTCCTAGCATTTGTGCATTATTTTTCACCCATCTTTCGTAGTTGATTCCCTTTATAAACAAATCGAACCACATTACCCATTAATGTATGTTTCTAACAGCATACTATATAGCATCGAGCGATCGAGCAATTATCAGCCTGATTGTCATTTGAAAGAGCACATATTCAAGTGCGTTATCAGTTCTCGTTTTAAACTGAAGTATATTGCAATGTTTGACCAGTGACACAGAGGTCGAATAACTCATTAGAGATAATTTCAAGCTCCAACACATAGCAAAGAGAAGTTTTAAGAAAAAAAAAACCAATTTAGTTTTTCGTAACACGGTAGTGTCACACCGCAACTCAATTTGGACCAGAAGAATCAATGGACTGTCTCTGGAAGATTTTCATCCCATTATCATACAACAAATCAACACTACGCCTATGATTCAGAGTTCATCTCAAAGCATAATCTCGAGTGTAACGTATCAATTATGTTCAACAACTACACCTTTGAGATTCGAGCCAAATGCGTAATGCACTGATAAAATGAATGTGCATATCAAGTCAGCCACTCGAGTCACAAAGCCAACTGCTTGCAATCCAAACCATGACCTTAAGGTGAATGGCAATATCACCTTACATCGCTGGAAGTTTTGCGCTTACATTTCGCACAAACCCAGTTTCTAACATATAAACTTGTTCGACGCGTGAACGAAATTGATACACATGAGCAACAACCATACGACGAATGTGAAACTTTCAACCTTTTTAAGAGAGGATGACTCTAGCATCCTTTTTTGTTTTAAAATATCATTTTTCGTTGATTATACATTATTGAAATTACATATAGCTGAATTGCGATGCCCATACAATTTGAATGGTTATTCAAATTATTATTGGTTGAATAAAAATTGGTTGGCATAAAATTCCACGTTGTTTGTTATGGTAGACATGCTTTGTTAACTCTTATGAGCGTACTGCACGACAGCATCTTTCTGTGATCTCTAATATTAATATTTCCAATATTATTCATTCAATTATATCTAATATATATTATTTAAGCAGATACTTAGAAAAACGACTACAATTGTGAAATCGTGTAATTTGTTACTGATCATGAAAATACGTTACTAGCAGTTGACAACCTTGAAACAAAAAGAGATATGTTTCTGATTGCACAATACAAATAGGGGAAAATCGGGAAAGACGGACATCGCTGTATAACTGATAAATTACATTTATATTGTAAATTTTAATGATGTACAAACTTGCAATACAGTGTATCAATACCTTTGACACTTACTGTGTACACCTAACTGGGTTTCAGTTCAAATTGTAAATAAAAACAAAAATAGGCATCTACAAAAATCAGCTCGATTTAAATTTTCGCCAGCAAAAAATTAGGTCCTCATTGTTATCGAGTAATTCTTTGGGGTATATTTCGTTACGTGAATGTTTTACCATCACTTCTCTTCTAGTTTATCGAATCAGCGGTGAAGTTTTTTCATTTTTACTCCAGAAATATTGGCGAAAATAAAATACTAATCAAGTCGGGTAATACGGACACTCCACCGACAAAAGACAAACATTTAGTTTAGAAAACAATTTGATTATCTCCTCGTTCTCTTATTAACAGATGCCCACTACGTTTGCAAGTGCATGAAATTTTAGCCATATTTTAGCCATGAAAAAATGAGAAAAAATACAAGCCCTTCTAGGTGATGTTAGTGTAGCCTTTTTGTTAGATCATTTTTATGATCTAACAAAAAGGCTACACTAACATCACCTAAGCATATTTGAAGACCTCCAAAACTTATCGAGTACATAAACTTGAATTTTCTGTTAGTGTCCATCTTTCCCGCCAAGTGTCCGTCATTCCCGACTCAAACTAATTTCTTCAAAGATGCCGGATACATTCATTTTTCAAAATTTCTGCCTCAAAGACAAATTTCATTATAAGAAGAGACCTAGACTATCAATTTGTGGTGAGATAGCTAGTTTTTTGTGAAATTCACGATAAAAATCAACTTTTACTTAAAGTGTCCGTTTTTACCACCCATCCCCTACTAATCGCGACTGGAAAAGTATACTAGATCACAGTTCATGAACACCAAGTCGATCGACCTTTTCTGACCTCTAAAATGTTTGCTTTTTGCTCACCCTTTCATAGCCGGCGTTAACACGATAACAATGATGTAGCAGAATAATTTTCTCTACAGAATAAATTCCAAAATCTACATCAGACACACAAAAAAACCAAATTATTATTTCAATGCCATGGAACTGTCACGAAACATGTCCCCAACATACGAACCCATGCCGCTATTCATAACCTAATTCTTGGAGGGAAATTCATGTTTTTGCTTACCCGGATTTCGAAGCCTGAGTGGAAGTAATGGAATGTATACGCAACTTATGCGCGATATCCTTCAGCTCCTGTATGGTTTTCGATTCTGGCTTGTGATAAGTAGGCATGTTTGCAGTGAGTGAATGAATGACTTGACTTTTGAAAATAACAAATAATGCAAAGCTAAACTCCCAACTTCCACGGTGATTGGATGCCGACTGGAAACATTGAACAAATTGCTAGTATGACATATACAAAACCGTAGCATCTAAATTGAAACATTTTAACCCAGTGTGCATAGTTAGTTTTTTCTCTGGTTAACTTCTTGTACATGATAGGAATAGGAATACTGTGGTCTTTTTATTTTACACTCAGATAAATGGAAATATGAACAATTCATGCGTAGCTTTTGGAAAGGACCCATGTAACAAATGCCAACGAATCGAGTAAATGGATGCACACTACTACACTGAGAGGAAAATTTAGTAAATATGACGAATTTTTTGGTACATGTTACCAATTCTCTAGTCATTTTCTACCCTACTAATCATTGGTACATGTTACAAAAAAAGAATGGTAGGCACATATGTCAAACAAATTACAAATTGTTGGTCCAACATTGGTGCAATAACAGTGAAAATTTTGCTTCATATTTGTGAGAGGTAATCATCAGGGATAATGACAATATTTTTTAATAATTATTTTTAATTTTAAAAATTTTTTTTAATTGCGTTTAATTCTACTTAGAATACATTATACTAATAACTTATTTTATAAACAACATTAATAATTCTCGTTGGAATCATTCTATAAACTGCGTACAAGAGGCAAATTTCAATCGCAGCCTCAACCACCTCAATTTGATGAGCATTTCCAAAGCAAGTTCCCGTTCCTCTTCTTGCTGCATCGCTCTGATTTAATGATTAATGATTGTAAATATGCAATAAATTATGTATGTTCACCTTAAGTTTTTTACGGTCGATGATGTGTTGAAGAAAGATTCCAATCTTAGCGACAAACTCGCCGTTACCTTCAATCCCATAGCTTGGATGGTTTTTGGTAAATAAGTATTACGAGTCTGGGATCATGCCAGCTGTAAAGACAAGGAAAAAGGTCAATAGTGTTGTAATGTATAGAATATAACTGATGTTTATCCTTGGCGGGAATATGAAAATAGTTTCCCGACCGAGGTGATTGATGTAATGATGTAAAAAAAACGAATACTTATCTCCGATTTGTTTATGATGAATGATTGTACTGCATATAATTTTAAGGCCAACTAAAAAAGAAAAAAATGGTATTAGGTCAATTATGTTAATATGGATAAAAATTTCTTGTGATATTTTCCCCGCCGAAAATATGAAAACAAATTCTCGGGGGAGATGAATACATAATTGAATTCAATAAAAACAAAGTGCTTACCTCCGAATCGCTTCGTCTCCAAAAGACAAAAGACAAAGTGCGCACATCACAGTTGTTAGGTATGACAATAAAAACAAACTTACTAATGGTATGAAGTAAAATATACGAATTCCTGGTAGGAACTTTCATTGCGTCTGACATCTTTTTTACGAAATTTTAGTAATATTTACAAAAAATGTGTATATTTTACCAATGTTTTTGCTACTAAAGATTTGGTAGCTGCTTTTACTAAACTATATCTCCAGTGTAGTTTTCAATCAATGAACCCACAATCCAGTCGACGAACAAATTATCGACCTAACATAGAACGATCAACTTCGTTGATCGAAAATACGGAATGATTTACAAAACAAATCGGCATCACTGTTTTTTTTTCTCCGCCAAACTGTCATCTCATAACAAAACAATCGAATCATACAACTGGTGAGTTGGGATTCTATTTCTATTTTTCATTTACTAATTATTTTATTTTGTTTCAGCTATAAACACAAGGCTATTTTGGTTCCTGTGAGCGAGATTATTTCCGCCATCACCACAGTGTGGATTGCCACTGTGATAGCAGCCAACAGCATCAACAATTTCCGCAGCAGTATCATCCAAGCCCTGGTGACCGTGCCGAAGAACAGCAACAACAGGACCTGACCATCGATGGTGTTTCGAAAAACTTTATGAGGATGAGAGGATGAGATCCAAGACTGTTAATCGTTATCAGCAATTATGTAAGTTCCATTTTTTTTTATGAGAATAATGCCGTAATGAATTTGTCTTTTCAGACCCTGAAGACATCGACACCAATACTAAAACGAAGAAAAAACGCAACGAGTATCCTCCAGTGCAGGATTCTAATGCTGGTGACCCCCAAGCCATTGAAGAATGGGATCGCCGGGAGGAACGGAAATATGAAAAGCTATTGGAGTCTTGCCCTCGCCAGATTTTGAGATTTGCCATAAGCAAACCATCTCCACCTAAAATATTTATACATATTTGCAAATGAGTTGCAAAACTAAATAGCTGAGCAGAATGGCTTATTTTTATCTGTAATAAAATGATGAAAAATAATTATGTATTTTTTTCTTATTTCATTTCAATAACAAACCAATACAAACAAGAGGCGAGCAGTGCTGAAAGCAGCTCTGCAAGCAGGTCGACGCCTTGCACATGTTGGCGAAAAAGTGGCGTCAAGTTGTTCGATGAATGCATATGAAAGGTCGATAACTCGATTGCAAGGTGGCAGCATTTGAGGTCGATTGTTGACATTTCATCGACCCGATCTTGGCAGGCAAAACGGAATGTGGGAATGTATTGGCGATCTAACGCAAAACGTAAACGATCGGTGAGACATCTAGATTCTGTTTTTGAACTAAGAAAATGATGATAAGGTAACCTAAAATTGAAAAACAAATCACGTATGTTTTACTTCCGGACTTTCCAAGGTAGTTCTCACATGTAAGAACCATGCATTTTTCTATTTGTTTTTGATGGTGCTCTCGTATTTCCGTCTTTGAATCAACCATTGTCAATATTTATACAATTTTCACTACTGAAAGAGATAAGAAAATAACATGTTATATTTAAAAATGCGCAGAATTAAATTTCTTAAAAACTCATCGCAATCAAATAATCTTTTATGATTATAACATTGTAATTTATGGAACTACAAACCTTCCATAAGCTCACATGGCAAAATTTAAAACCATCATCACTTTCACCGCAGCGTCACCTAGGTGTAGATTTGTACGTTAGATCGCCAATTGCAAATATGTCCTCGATATGTCCGAAGTAACATAGAAATCAAAACAACACGAAGTTGTTTCTTTCGGGTGTTATTATCGTTTTTAGTGCAATTCAATTAGTAATAACAATAATGATCTTCCTTTAGCACGAAGTTCAGGTATCTGGATTGTTTTCCAGTAGTTATTTTCAAATGCTCGTCGCGCAACTCAATTTGCCCAATGTACAAACATGGTCAGACAAAACGTCAAATGTAACATTTTTCGCTAAGAGGCTTGAGCTTTAAACTAGAATCAGGAAACAACAGTTTCGATTAGTTTTACAGAGTTAGTATTAACTGCTAGTGATGAAAGTAGCGATAAAGATGGATTTTTTTTTCAAACCATTCGCGGAACAATGTTCCGATCACCAGATTCCTTTTTCTCGGGTTGACGTAAATGTTTCATAGGACCTTTTCAAAAGTCACGCGAGAATTGTGAAGGTGGTTGTACAATGTTTGTACGGAGACAGAGATACCATGTTTGAAAACATGTCTTCATTTTGAAGACATTTGACTTACTGAGAAGATATTTGATGTTGTGATTACATTTTGGACACATTATGAAATATGTGAAGACATTTCAGTATGAGTGTATGTGAATTTTTGGGAGATATTATTTCCATTAAATTCCTACTTTTGACCGAAAATAGTTTTTTTAAGGCTTTTGTCTCAGTGTCATTTGCTTGTTTTTTTTTTCTCAATGTCAGACTTTTGTTTCGGTGGCATTCACTCACTTTTTTCACGACTTTACATATTACAGGTCGAAGATTTCCCAGTTACATACCGTTTCAGAAATTAGTTTTATGGGCGTAGAGTTATAACAAACCTACAGAACTTTGAACAGTTCAGTTTTTATGCATGCATTGGTACTATATTCACTCAATCACCGGTTTATCAAGTCAACTATTATTTCTAAACTCATAAAATTCAGTTTGCAGTTGCTCAATATAATTTTTGTTCAGTTTATTTCAATTAATAACTTCAAGGTAAGTTAAATGAAATGTACTATATAACAATATCAATTACATAGAATAATCTATCATTGTTCAAAATTGAATTATGAATATTAGTTTCCTTCCACATGATTGTGAAGACATTTTTTCGTACCATATGAAGACATCTGAAAAAATCACCTGGCATACCTGTACGGAGGTCAAATATTTGATACTTTCTGATAGATAAAGTTTGTTTTGATATTTGTACAAACACTATTTTGTTTGTCACTCTTCAATTTTCAATAGTGGTAAACAATGTCAAACGTCGAACGTAAAAAAACGACTGAAATATTTAAGTTACCTAACCGTGTACCAACAGGTTCGGGGAACAATCCGAAAAAATATTAGGTTGAGGAAAAAGTAATCCATTATTTTTGGGTGAAATTCAAAACTATTTTTAATATGCTTCGGATTGTCCGATTTGGGTCAAATATGCACCGTTTTGTTGCAAAATTTGTTGTCATTCTAAAGGTTTTGGTCCTTATTGGCAATAAACTCTAGCAATAGATTTTTACAATCTTCTCTTCATCCCAATTTTTTACCGCTCTGGAAATTTTGCAATGCGAGGAAAAGATGGTAATCGCTTGGTGCCAGGTCCGGACTATATGGTGAATGCATAAAAACATCTTAACCAAGCTCTCGAAAGTCTGTGGCCTTGCGTTGTCCTGACAACCTTCAAAACCTTCTCTGTTGGCCAGTTTTGAACGTTTCTGGTCAATATCTAGCTTCAAACGGTTCATTTGCTGACAGTAGAGATCTTAATTTAGTATATTGAACTAAAATAAAAATTTTAAAAAATATTTTTTTGATGAAAAAAAATTTGAAAAATAAATTAAGTTGCACGTATTTTACTGTTGCAGTATTGACACCATAAACAACAAACGCAATTTCAGCGGCTAGGCTTGCATTTTTGCATTTATAAAAGCAAAAGTGTAAAATGTACCGAATTATCCATTGTTCGAAAACTTCCAAATTGAACCCCTACTGAATTCATTCCTAGCATCCATGTGTAAAAAACAAACAGTCGGTCGCATCGAAAAAGAACAGAGGGCTGGCTTTAACACTATCGAATCTCATGTCCCAAAGTTTTTTTTCTCTATCTATATTTGATAATAAAAATTTGCAGAATTTGACCACCAATCTGATGGTTTGACCTAAACGAATTTTTTCCTATTTTTCAAACAAACCGGGCAATCGATTTAACACAGGTTTTCTTGCGAGAGGCCGCCACTTCAATGGCCGGCCGACTCGGATTGTATTACCTCGGTGTTCCCCTTAAATTGAACCTCAGAATAAATTTCATTGCAAAAAAATAAATTCATAAAAAATACCCAGCAAACATTAAATCGCATAAAAAGCGTATATATAACATCATATGCCCTAAAATTTGGTTGGTATATAATGCGCCTAACTGGCATATGCATGCAAAAGTGGAGGCCATATACATACATGGCAAATGCTTACCGAATTTGTTTGGATGAATATGCAACTTTGATCGGCTATAATAGCGATTATGTTGAATTGAATTGCGATCTAATATGAATATATTCAGGAATTGTCAAGGCACCAAATACGACTTTTGCCATACTCATATACGACTTATTACAGACAGAAAAAAATACAAATGGCGCAAAATATTTTCATGAAATGTTTATTATAGCCTCACGAATCACCATTTTTATATATGTATATTTATGTTTGTAGAAATAATAATTGTTCGATTGACTAGTGTTGGGCGTGGAATATGAATGCTTAAAATGGATCGATGTTTGGTGAAAACTGCTCCGATGTGGGTTCGAACTCCGGTCGTCTGGATTATCATCCACTAGCTATCTCGCGCGGCTATCTGAAATTTAATTCAACAACATTTACTGTTTCATGATATTCTTCAGATTTACTACAGTACTGAATCGATTCAAATTATACGCTTATACGACACACTAACTGCATCAGCGTAATATACGCATATGATGCGGATTAAATATTTTTTACGACAATGTACATCATAAAATTGATGTTTATTATACCGAATTGCGACTTAATTTGATAATGATATATAAAATCGAGTTTTTACATTTTATGCCATTTCAAATATACACGACATATACTTTGATTGATATTATATGCGATTATGATTTATTCGGATTTCTTGTAAGACTTGGCACGTGCAAAATTATACGATTTAATGTTTGCTTGGTAGGCTTTTCTTCGTGTGGCATTTATACCCATGAGGTTTTTCCTGGGTGTGCCTTATTCAATGCGCACAATTTTCCATTGCGCTTATTTCTCTAGCATTTTTCCCCGAACACTTCCATAAGGGTGTTCATATACAAGACGGGTCTATGGTACTAGGTGAGGCCGTTTCGTCACTAAGTTAATGAGGAGAGCGGTATATGAAAACAGTACGGAAGAAAGCAGAAGGGGAATTATTTGCTTGTAACGTGAAAGAGACAGACTGATCACGAGCGAGCTTCGGCACTAGCGTATTGTGTAGACTTCCAAGATGGCTGAAGAGTGGTTTTAGCAAGTTGGCCCACCTTAGGATATACTTCTAGGTGCCTTGCTCATACACTGTTTGGCCGAAGCCAAATATTTGATTCTTTTTGACAAAGCACGACAAGCTTAAAATATTTGTTCGGTTATGATAACTGCGTGCGCATGCAAACAGCTAAATTGTTCTTTATTGCGATTCTGCTGCAATGGCGCTAATACGTAAATATCAAATTGACAAATATAAGATGTTCACCTTGGTTGTCTGAAAGTTGACTATCTTCCGATTACAGTAATTTACCACCACTCAGTGTCGCATTGGAGATGATTTCGACCTGTAATTGGACATTTGCTATGAGAGTGGTACAGTGTCGACGTCTGGTAGCGACCTTCAATGTGGGGCCATAATTTGGGCCCCGAACTCGATGTTTACAAAAATATCCAATTAAACGTATCGCATTGTTCAATTAGCTAACTGTCGCATTAAATGTAACTTACTGTATACCTAAGTGGTGCGGACTCAATTCACTTCATTTTCAAGTAAATTCATGCATTTTTTCAAGCGATTTCTTGCAATAAAGTATCAGACCACCAGAGATGCCAGATGTACAAATATGTTTGTAAATTCACAGACATATCTGTAAAATACTTTTTATTTTTGTTGCAGGCTTTTTGAATATAACAATATTTCACAGGTTTATGAAAAATGAGAGGCTCTATTCATCACATCAAAGATATTTGACTCACCGTATGACATTTTTCCATAGTGGTCATACATAAAAAGTTTTCATATTTAGTTTATATCAATACACATGACGTTAGACCTATTTTTTGAGTCATTCATTAACACTTTGCCGTCCGGCGTAACCACAGTCGCACGGTAGTGATGTCGTGAGCATAGTATCGCTCAGTGGCCGACGACAGTACAGTACATTGCAGACGAAAGAGACGATACGATTCTTCACGATGAATGAAAAATTGCATTCATTTACTATACATATAATATATATACTATACTACACTTCGAAATTTAATGGCAGTGGGGGAACAGAATCGAGAACCTATGAGAATTATCGATGATACTGGTAAACTTTAACAGATTGTAATTTACCGATAATATCAAGAACGGCCGGCGACAAACCAAGTAAACTGAATTAGCGCTGCTGGCGCCAAGCGAATCATTTAATATTATTATTAAATAATATTAATATTAAGATTGACTACATCCAAGCGATAACGGAGATCGTTTCATCCTAGTTCATGAGCATCCATTCAACCTCGCACTGTTAGCCTATATCTATCTATATAAATAAAATAGAAAGCCAAATCCGTTCGTAAGCGAAAAACCCGAAGAAGGGATGGCCCGATTTTAGCCTTCTTTATTTTCGTCTCTTCCCGTAGATCAATATAGTAGAGAGAAAAATCGGAAAATTTTCGGAAAACTCTGAAGGAATGTCGGAAAATTTGGAAAATTGAATTCCCATATGACCGAAAATTACATCATGATAAGCCTCGTTAGGCCATTCGATATTTGCGCTAGCGAAGTTAATCTTTGTTCGATAGTGGAAATGGATTTTCAGGCGAAACAAAGCATTCATCTTCTATCTATCTTTTTTTATAAATAAAAATGGTAAAAATGGAACGGATATATATATATATATATATATATATATATATATATATATATATATATATATATATATATATATATATATATATATATATATATATATATATATATATATATATATATATATATATACAGCCATTCCATGCGTTCTTAAAGGGAAAATGATTTTTCGGACAATCGGTTAACTTTGAAAAATCACATCTCAAAAACGAAACAATAATAGCATCTCTGAAATCGAGATATGTTATGTCAAACATCCTCATCTTTCAAGAAAAATATAAAAAAGACGGGTGGGTAATGTCGGGGACATAACCGGAGTGACGTAGGACTATACAAAGGGGACAGCTTTTGTTAAATATATATTTAAAATATATTGTTTTATTTTCTTCTCCTATGTGAATACCTACCTATCTACCTGAAAAATGGATTAGTTTACTGTTTACTTTTTATGAACATGTTGATGGTTCTGAAAAGAACCTTTGGTGTTGTGTTTTTGTTATCACTCGATATTCCCATCTTGTTCGGTTAAACTTTCCTGTTTAGCTATTGCGTTTGCCACTCGCCACAGCTTTCACAGTTGGAAAATTTCTTCCCATTCAGCTTGTGACATATTGTTCAGTAAATTACATTTAATGCGACGTGCCGGAGAAGCACTTTGCCACTCACTGAAACTAATTGTTGCCTTGATGAGCGCCGAACCGAAGCTGCTCTGTTCTTGATGCGGGTTTTCTGATTGTCGTGAGCAGCTTTGCAAGCCAACTCGAGCACTCCGACGGCCGAAACTCTATAATCGCTGTTAGGTATACTGGTGCTCCGGCACCAATCCGTTCGGCCTAGTTACCCTTGCGGAGCAATCAGTGAATGCGATCAACAGGGAACTGGAGACCTGCACGGTTCGAGTGAGACTTTGCCTTTCCCTTAACTTGTCCTCCTTTGTTACGCCCACATTACCGATGCCGTACAACCACACGGGTTTACGGTTTGAAAGAAAATAAGATATTTTTTTGGGGTCCGCGTGTTTTATACTCTAGCGGTACACACTCACAGCATAGAGACAAATCGGCAAACTCAGCCAGAGGGGCGAGTCCAACGAGACGAACGAATGAGCGTTAAAAGGGAGCGATGGCAAAAATACATTCATTACGATTTGTTCGCTCGTTGGATTCACATGCAGGCTAAAAAGGGTCCTTTTCAGGATCACAAAATTATCTTCAATCTAAAGAGTTTATTGTTTTGTTATCACTCGATATCCCCATCTTGTTCGGCTAAACCTTCCTGTTTAGCGATTTGTTGCCACTCGCCACAGCTTTCACAGTTGGAAAATGTCTTCCCATCCAGCTTTGTGACATGTTGTACTATAAATTACATTCAATGCGACGTGCCGACGCGCCACTCAGTGTCGCATTGGAGGCGATTTTAACCTGTAATTGAACATTTGCGATGACAGTAGTACAGTGTCGACTTTCAATGTGGGGTCATAATTTGGATCTCTATGTTTACAAAAATGTCCAACTAAATAAGTCTCATTACATGTCCGTCCAATTAGCTAAATGTCGAACTAATTGTAAATTACTGTACTTTCAATCTGGAAACAATTTAAGAATGGGTGAAAATTGAATAATCAGGAAAGTCCCCAACTCAAGCTCAGAACAACTGCCAAATTCACATACTCATCAGATCCTGGAAAACAAATGATGAAAAAATCAATTTGTGTTTTATTATTATTTTGCATAATGTTTTAGAAAGCATTGAACTGTATTTCCTAAACTCTTTTTTGGAAGGTTTAATGGCCCTGAAAAGCGCCTTGTTTTATGGAATGGTTCCAATTTAGAAAACTTAGTACTCGTGGTTTTGAAAAAAACCATTTCGAACGCCCTTGATGCCGCCTAGTTCTGGATTTGCCACCAAAGCAGATTGTATAAAGAACAAATTTTTTTCTTCTGCTACCAGCTGCCGTTTTGCGATTGCGTTTGGCACTCGCTACTCGCTGCAACTGCCTGTTGTCTTGATGTCCACCGAACCGAATGTGTTCTGTTCCGAATGCGGGTTTTCTTATCGTCGCGAGCAGCTTTGCCAGCTAACTCGATCACTTCGGCGGCCGAAACTATATAACGACGGCTAGGTGGACTGGTGTACTGGTACTAACGCGCTCGGCCTAGCTACCCTTGCGGGGAACTCCAGATCAACACGGTTCGAGCGGGATTTTGCCTTTCCCTTCACTTTTCCTCCTTTACCATGTCCAGACATGGCTGCTTGGGTTGGTTTGTTGATGTGTTGTGATGAGAACCGATGTGCTGTACGGTTTGAATGAGAATGATCGTTACGGCAGCAGAGCGGGGATTTTTAAGCTGACTGGCTGGCTCGAGAATTACGCATGTGTGAGACTGCGACCAATGTTTCGTTCATTTTTTTCTTTTTCCTTTCCAATCGTGCTTCATTATATTTCGCTGCTGCTCTGGTTGCCCGTTTTGGTCGGTACGATTTGAGGAGCACAAAATGGACCAATCAAAAATGGGCACATAGTGCATTTTGACAATGGTTGATAATTCACAATTATTCAATTATTTATCTCAAGAAAAATGAAATGTTATTCATTATGATAGATGCGTAGATATATTTCCTATCAATTGATGCAAAAACCTTTGCGATCTATTGAGAAATGCTCGAGTTTTAAGCGTTCCAAATCTTGCATTTTTTCCTACTTGTTCAGTGCCTAGATTTCCATTTCACCCCCTATATCTTCCGGTTAGACGTAGTCCTACGTCAAAATATATCGCCCTCTAGTCCAAAGCAATAGAATAAAAAACAAATACAATCGATAACTACGAAAATAAAATTCTTTTTTTTTGCGAGTTAAATATTTTTTAATAAAAAGCTAGCTCATTGGCTTCATTTAGATATGTCGATAATCTAAACCAGTTCAGTGATTCTGAAGTCATAAATTTTTGAAAAAAGTCAGTTTTGTGAAAAAAATATTTTTCGGACCACCCTAAAATAGAAATGGTCACCCTAACGGAAAAATAAAAAAAAATACGGGTCTAATGTTTTGCGATAAAAAACAATCTACCACTTTTCATCGAAATCTGAGAATCACTATATCAGTTTGGAATTGAATGGCTGTATATATATATACAAAATATACAATAATATACAAAAGACAATCTTACGTGCATCGCGATGTACAAAATATTAATGAATCTATAAAACTTAACGTTAAAAGATATTTCTATAGATCCGCACACTTTTATAGACATTTCCACATTTTTAACAGATTTTCACATATTTTTACAGACTTTTTTCAAAAATAATCTGGCAACTCTTCGTTCCACTTTTTATCGAATGTTTTTAAATCGCAGGAGTAAACATTTACGTGACTGTGACTTCGTTTGTTTTTATTTTGTTCGGAGAAATATTATATCAGGAAAAGTGGACATTAAAAATGCGTTGCTCAGTGAAAGGCTGCCCGAATACCAATGAAAATGTTCGCGTTAGCTTTTATCGTATACCCTCGGAAACATACTTACAGACTCGCTGGGTCGATTGTTGCGGAGACGACAAACTAGTTCCGAATAAGGGTTTCCGTATCTGTGGAGTAAGTACGATGTTGAAATATTATTGTAAACCAAAAGGGTAGCACACCTTTCATTTACATTTTCAGGTTTATTTTGATAGAAATACATCGTTACATTTCAACCGGTAAAGAAACCTCGTGAGAAACCGTAATGCCTTCTCCACAATTAAGCCGGTAGTTGACTCAGAAGATTGCGTCCATCATCAATACGAAGCGTACATTGCTTTACCGTTATATTCATCACCAGGACTAGTGGGTCATAATTAAGCGGATTTCATTCGGCCAGCTTCACTTGCAAAGCTGTTTTCACCGACGTTAGGAAAAAATGTCTCCAAAACATTTCTCTTTTGCTATGCATGTACGTATCGAAATTCGCAAATGTCGAATTTTGCTCCCACATTAAAATCTTGGAGTGAACTAAGCGTTATTCGTAGGTTGTTTATATTCTGTCAGGCTCTGATACCTTGCAATATAAGATGCTTTTTCAGAAATACAATGGTCAATAATAAAATTGGAAAAATGTAGTTTGTTCATTTTATAAGTTTAATTATTTTTGCCTTTGATGGAAGCAGTCAACAAAAGCGTATCGGATTCGATAAAAGCAACGATAAGCGAAATTAAACAAGAATTGGGGCAAATTGGCAGTATGACTGAGAAAATAACAAATTATTTTGAAAACCACACACAAAAGATGGATCAGATACAGCCCACAAACTCTGATGTTTTGGATGAATTGAGAGCATTAACTTCGGCTATCAGTACAATGGAGGAAAATTTCATCACCCCACTCCAACGACCTTCTCCAAACTTAGCTGACGAACTTCAAGACTTGAATTTAAATTTTCTCGCTCCATCATCAGATCGAACCCCAAATTCTGTTGACGAACTTGATCAAGCTTCAAATTCCGGATGGAGATGGATTGAAGGACGCTACACTTCATGGAGAAGGTGGAAAGCTGACTGGAGTGATTATGATAGTGCAGCGAGAAATAGAAAAAACAGACCCAATCGAGAGAGGCAATGACAACATAAATTTTGACTATAATAATTACAGAAGTAACAGGAGCAACAGTAATAATAGACGTATTTGGCAGAACCGGCAGAACAGATCCAGCGATGGCGCCCTTCTTACGGATAAAATATTACTTGAGGCAGCAAAAAGGCAATTTTCTGGATCGAACTTCATCAACTTTCAACGTGGTGAAATACTCAACCCACCTAATAACAGAAAGAATTGGCTGTTAGGCCATTCAAGTTTTATGCATTAACGACGCTAAACTCACCAGAAGATAATGTGAGCACAGCTATCAACGATAGCAATGAAGAATCGAATCCGGCAGACGATAATTCTATTGCACCTGAAGATAGACAGGACTTGACAGCTCCGCTCCACGGAGAGGTCGAAAGTTTTAATAATTTGAACGTGCCGACATTCGAATCGCCGAGAGGATATCACATCAGAAATATAATCATTCCAGAACGAACTGCCTGCCGCACTGAACTTCAGGACCCTCGCACACGGTCTCTTGACGATTGTACGAATCCACAATTCTTAACGGCGTATTACCAAAATGTCAGGGGTATTCGCACGAAGACAAACGAATTGTTCTTGAAACTTCCTTCCTGCGATTACGACATTGTTGTTCTGACGGAAACATGGCTACGTCCAGACATCTCCAGCTCAGAGCTCATTTCAAGCTACGTCATATATCGATGCGACCGCAGCTCTGCCACTAGTAATCTTCAACGCGGGGGTGGAGTTTTAGTGACGGTTAAAACGACACTCAACTGCAAATCAGTAGCACTAGCAGACAGCGACAACCCCGAACAAGCTGTTGTCTGTGTTATACTTCCAAAGTCATCAGTATATGTTTGTGGCATTTACATAAGGCCCAACTCGGAACCAGCGACATATTCAACGCACTCCTCATCTGTTCAACAGCTTCGCGATCGCGCTTTGGATTCCGATACGATTATCGTCGTGGGAGACTACAATTTGCCCCGATTAACATGGCAAAAAGAAGAAGATGTTAACGGATTGTTGCCAACGAATGCTTCTTCTGAGCTTGAGCTTGAGCTTGGGTAGACTGTACAATTCATAGTTGCTCTCCGTGATTGACCTGAACCAACCAAATTGCACAAAGAACACACAGAATGACGCTTGGGACTAGCAAATCATTCTCGTTGTGCAATTTTCGGTGATTCGAGCTTTAAATGATCAATAACGACGCCGGCCACGTCCTTACAGTCACCAGGGGAAGGGAAGGAATGTTAGAATGATATTCGCCACCCGAAGGCCAGAAGGGTCGCCTCTATAGCGTGGTTCCCTAGCGTTTATCATGGAAAGGATAGTTGTTAGTAGGGAGAGGTAAAAATCAGGATTCACTGTGGTAAGTGATGTGATTGTGTAAACGTGAGCTATCGACATGGTATTCTTTAGGTAATCTGAGGAGGAAAACCTTTAAAACTAATTGTATGTATTCTATTTCTATCGCAAGTTCTTTAGATCTCTCCAATTGCTAAGGCGAAGAGTTGTATTTGGGAAACCTGATAAGGTCGTCGAGAGAACTATTGTACGCTTTATAGAACTCCAATCGCGGCGGGGGAGTTTTTTTTCAGGAAACCTGATAAGGTAACCAAGAAAACTCCTGTAAAACCAATAAGATGAGAAACTTACATCGCCATTTATCGCACACACACCTTATCAAACTTCAAATGCGACGATGAAAACCTATATTTGGGAAACCTAAGAAGGTCATCGAGAGAATTCCTCTAAAACTAATCGGACCGGCAATACACCTCGTTGATCATTGAGCAGACCCTTTATCGACCTCCAATCACGACGGCAGGCAGTTGATGAACATTGAACAATTCAACAATTAAAGAACTGGAGCATTAACAGAATCAAGAATACCAAAACCAAAGCATCAAAGAATTAAAGATCTAAAAAGTCTCCGTTCTGTTGAGCAAGCACGAAAACTACTCAAAACTTCCTGTACCCTGGCCACGCGCCGGCGAGCTACAGTATCCACCAAACGGAGGACGAGACTCTTCCCCTTCTTTTCTTATTTAAACACCCCTGGGTTCACCACTCCACTTCCATCCCCGGAACATACACACCAACACACACAACTATCTTGATCAATCATAGGACACGGACAAACTCAATAAAATATACACACCCACACACCAGAGCAGGCCCACCACGTAATAAATAAACAAATCTACATGTCAAGTCGATTCATTAACAAAATCATAACAGCGTGACATAATGCAACCCACAATACAAAGAAACAAATCCATATGAAAACAATCACGCGATCAGCAAATGAAAATAGAGAACATAACATACATCCACATCATCCTCAACGTTTCAACGGAAATGACGAGTCCAGCTCGTCAAAAACTTTCTTGCACAAACGAACAATGATGAGTCAGACTCGCCAGAAACTATTGAGGTTTGATGCTTTTAATGAGAGTAACATCTGTAAGTCATATCGAGTCTATTGCTTTGATACACTTATGTGCATGCTTCTAGTTACCGTTAAGCGGCCATAGACTCTGAATACTACCGCGCAATACCCCGGTCTGCGCAATACAATTGCTCGTCTAGGGGCAATATTCAAGCCCCTAGACGAACAACCACACCGCACAAACCAAAATACTGCGCAATAATACTGAACGTCTATTGGCCGCTTTGGAATGCAAACTGTATAAATCCACGCAGCCAAGCAGCGCTGACTGAAAACAAACCGTCATTCCAGGGGTCAATGAAGGTCACGCTCTCCACTCCACACTGACGCAAAACCTTCTGCAGCCGACGAAACCAGTCACCATGCCACGAACACATGTGCTCTCCTCTGCTCCCTGCAGCACACAACACATAACATAAACCATCAACAGCAGTCGACTCGAAAGACAGAACCATAGCTCGATTAGATAGAAAAAGGAAGAAACCTAAATACAGATACTACTTAGCTTAACAAGTGTTGTGGCTAATTCAACATCAACTGCTGATATGTGTGAACAAAACTGTTCATCGCCTCTTCCGCCTCCCACGGCATTGTGCTGCTCTTGAACAAGTAGAGTTTTTCGGTGATACTCTCACAACATCCATTGCAAGAACTCTCAGCTTCACTTGCACACCACTTCGACATACACTCGCTGTGTTGGTGGCTATAAAGCGAGAATTTCGTTTCGCTCTCTGCACATAACACCAACACATGCATCCGCGGCTCATGTAGGGAACTGAAAACCACGAACACACCGAAACTGAGCCGGCGACGAGGAAGCATTTTCTCAATTATAGCAAATGGATATGCTATAAGCATATCCATTTCGTAGTCAAAATTCACGCATCCTCCAAACCAAATGATTTTGTTTCACTAGTTAGCGACAGGGTGCCATATTGGCCATCAAAAATACCAACTTTCACGCACAAAAAACAGACGCAATCGCCACAATCCTTATAAAAAGAGAAGCACAAATACACACGTCCGTCGCGAGCCGATGTACAAATCAAACTCCCTTTTTGGTTCTTTGTGGAATTCCATTGGCAAACTATATCCACCCGAAACGCAACGGGCACTGTCGACAGTCAATTGAATCTCTGTTGCCAACGAATGCTTCTTCTGAACAAGAAACTATGCTAGTCGAATCGATGGTTGCCACCGGTTGTCTTCAAATCAACAGCCTATCAAACGCAAACGGCCGCCCCCTAGACCTGGCATTCGTCAGCGATCCTAGCGTAGTCGCGCCACCATCTGCCCTACTTAGAATCGATAGTCACCACATGCCGTTTGTTCTTCATATTGATTTACATCCTCGAAGAACGAACGGATGTAAATCGTCACAATCTTCTCACAATTGAGACTCATTATCACGAACTTCAAACCGCATCATTTCAGAATTACATCGCCCACTTGGAGACGACTGCGAAGCAAAACCCCTCCTATTGTTGGACGTTTATTCGCAATCGGAAGCATTCAAATCGATTCCCAGCCGAGATGACTTTCAACGGTAATAGTGCTGATTCCCCGGTAGGAATAGCCAATCTGTTCGCAGATCACTTCGAAAAGGTACACAGCACCATTTCACCAGCATTCTCGCCTGACAGTCTCAGAAATTGTCCAGTTTTCGATTTGAATTTACCGCTTTGAAATTTGAAATATCACAGCACGATGTCTCGTCTGCCTTGAGTAAATTGGACGTGTCTAAAGGTTCTGGAACTGATAAACTTCCGCCACTGTTCCTGAAAGAATGCGCCACGTCTCTGCAGATACCATTGACAATAATTTTTAATATGTCGCTACGTCACAGCACTTTTCCGCATCAGTGGAAAACAGCTTCAATATGTCCGATCTTCAAATCAGACTCCAATCACGCCGTTGAACATTACCGAGGCATTTCCATTCTATGTTGCGTGGCAAAAGTATTCGAAAGACTAGTTCATAAAATTTTATATACCGCATGTCAACCGATGATATCACATACCATGAGTCTCGAGGTTTTGGCAGGCCTACTCCCACTAAAAGATCGCTTCAATTTATTATCTCTTCGGTTCCTCATCCGGTGTAAGGTTATGAACCCATTGGTGATCGAAAATTTTGAGCAACTGATCGAGCTAAATTTTCACTCTGGATTCATGAGTTCATATCATGAATTCTCGCGTAACTTTTGAAAAGGTCCAATGTAACATTTTCGCCAACTCGAGAAAAACGTAGTTGAAAACCCGAACACTATTTCGCGAATTGTCTTAAAAGCTATCAATTTTGATCACTGTTTTCACCACTAGCTGTCAAGAATAACTCCGTAAAACCAATCGTAACTATTGTTCCGTGATTTGAGATTAAGGTTGAAGCCTCGGAGCGAAAAATGTTACATTGGACGTTTTGACTGCCCGCGTTTGCACATTGGACATATTACGTTGCACTATAAAAATTTGAAACTAACTAATAAACAACAATCCAAATATCAGCATTTCGTTCTAAAGACTGATTATTATTGTTATCACTCGTTGAATTGCACTGAAATCGATAACAACACTTGTAAGAAACAAATTCCAAAACGACCGAAGTACGACTGCGAGTTGTTTTGACTGCTTTGTTACTTCGGACGTTTCGGCCGTCGGAGGAAAGTGGCGTCCGAAGTAACAGCCGGGTGCTTAAAATTCGAATCTGTACATTGGATATTTTTTGTATCGGCGACAAAAAGATGAAGAAGATAGATACGTGAACGATTGTTTTTGTAATACATTCAATGATTGAAAACTAATAACGTGCATCCATTAACTCGATTTGTTTACATTTGTTACATAGGACCTTTTCAAAAGTTACGCGAGAATTCATCTCCATGCAGGTTGTTCCTTCTTCGTATACCCGACCGTGTTTGTTTTCCTGACTACATCAATTCCTCTGTACATTTTGATCTGTTCATGAAGGAGAAAATCCATGAAATTCCAGATTATCTTCTATCGGGGATCGTTCCTACGATCTTTAATGCAAAGTATGGGCGTATCAATTGCGATAATATCTACTTTACTGATGGGTCCTCTATGAATGAGTCCACAGGATTTGGAGTGTTCAACGTATTTTTTAGCACCTCACACAGTCTTCAGTATCCTTGCTCAGTGTATATTGCTGAATTGGCAGCAATACACTGGGCGCTGGACAGCGTCGCCTCACGCCCTGTTGAACACTATTACATTGTAACGGATAGTCTTAGCTCTGTCGAAGCTATCCGTTCAGTGAGGCCGGAAAAGCACTCGCCGTATTTCCTTGAGAGAATACGAGAAGTTTTGAGTGCTTTATCCAGACGCTGTTATGTCATTACCTTTGTGTGGGTCCCTTCTCATTGCTCAATTCCGTGTAATGAGAGGGCTGACTCATTAGCAAAGGTAGGTGCGATTGAAGGCGATATTTATCAGCGTCAAATCGCCTTCAATGAATTTTATTCTTTAGTCCGTAAAAATACCATCGCTAATTGGCAACGCAAATGGAACGAAGATGAATTGGGCTGGTGGCTCCACTCAATTATCCCTAAGGTTAGCTTCAAACCATGGTTCAAAAGTCTGGACTTGAGTCGAGACTTTATTCGCACCTTCTCCCGACTCATGTCCAACCACTGTCCATTAGACGCACTACTCTTTCGTATTAATCTTGCCGACAGCAATCTTTGTGTTTGTGGCCACGGTTACCACGACATCGAGCACGTTGTTTGGTCGTGCGAGTTGTATCTTGTCGCCAGATCGAATTTAGAAAACTCCCTTAGGGCTAGAGGAAGACAGTCCAATGTGCCGGTGAGAGATGTGTTGGCTCGGTTAGACCTTGATTACGTGTCCCAAATCTATATTTTCCTTAAAGCTATCGATGTTCGTGTGTGATTATGTTTATATCCTTATATCCTTTGCGTGCAATTGGTCCCCTTGCTATAAACAGTAGAATAAGTTGAAATGTAAATACACAATAGATATACGAATAGATTTAAGAATTGAGTGTGTGAGATTATTATTATTGTAACAATTTCCTTATATCCCATCCTTTTCCTGAACAAATATGTCACCTTTCTAAACTCGAGTAGACCGCGAGTAATCGGTTTTCTACCTTACTTACCTTAGATTTAGAAAATGTTTATGTATAGTAATTAAAATATAATTAAGAATTCGACTCCTTTAAACTTATGTAACTGAGCCTGTCAAAATAAACGAATTTAATAATAACCGATGATATCTGAATATCAACATGGCTTCGTCAGTAAACGATCGACAACGACTAATCTGATGACGTTCACTAACATTTTTCAACGGAAATCGAGCTCAGAAACCAGGTAGACGCAATTTACTTCGATTTTTCGAAAGCGTTCGACAAGGTTCCCCGCGCATCTCTATCGCATTGGGCTCACAGCAAACAATCTTTGTGATTGTGGCGATGGCTACCACGACATTGAGCATGTTGTCTGGTCGTGTATCCGGTTCCATGCTGCTCGCTCTCAGCTCTCTAGAGTACTGAGAGCACAAGGCAGACAATCGGATATCCCCGTCCGGGATATCTTAGGTAGCCGGGATCCTGATCTTCTGCTTCATCTATACCTGTTCCTCAGAAACGCCGATGTCAACGTTTAATGATGTTTCCTTCGTTGTGTCCCCGTTTCATATCCCTCCTATCCGATCGATAAACTTTTACTTAGTCGCGGCAATACATACACACACTCTTTACAAATGCACGGGCCGAAGGTTGTACAGTCCACTGATTATTCAACAAGAGCCAAAGGTTGTACCGCTCATGACAACTCTACACGAGCTGATGATTGCGCCGGCTAGTGACCATTCTATCCTGGATTCCTCGAGTCGAGAAAGACGCACCACGCTAGATATGGGGTACAGACTAGGGGTGCGTTGCTGATTAATGGTCAGCTGCATCCCAATAGGAAGTATCCCGTGTCGGGCACACGTACAGAGCATCGAAGACTGCGACATACCAATTATGAGAACACTTGTAATACTAACCTCGAGTCAACCGCGAGTAATCGGTTACATATTACTAACATAGTCTAAGCAAACATTGTCAAAATATTGAACTCCCGGCCCCGTTAGGCTGTAGCCATATGAGCCTTAATAAAATATATATTTTGGATAAAAAAAAAGGTTCCCCACGAACTTGCAGTAGCGAAGCTTAGTCACCTAGGTTTTCCGTATTGGATGTGTGAGTGGTTGCGTTCCTACCTATTTGGACGGTGGGCGTATGCAAAAATCAATGGCTCTCACTCTCGATACTTTCCTATCACATCAGGGGTGCCACAGGGAAGTGTTCTCGGGCCGCTTATCTTCGTTTTGTTCATAAACGACCTGAGCTTTCGACTGAATGCTGGAAAACTTCTCTTTGCCGACGATCTGAAAATTTATAGATCAATAACATCTCATCTTGACTGTTGCGCGCTTCAGGCTGACGTAGAGGAGCTACGGCGGTGGTGTGAGGATAACGGAATGGAATTGAACATCAAAAAATGCATAACAGTGTCGTTCACCCGCCGGCAGTCTCGAATTGAATTCCGTTATTCAGTTGGGCCTGAAACACTAGAGTGTGTTGATTCCATTCGCGACCTTGGAGTCGTCCTCGATAACAAACTGAGGTTCAATGAGCATATCTTCGTCACTATCGCTAAAGCGTTTGTAGCCCTTGGATTTGTTCGTCGGTGCACCAATAACTTCAGAGATGTTTACGCAATCAAATCGCTATACTGCTCCTTAGTACGTAGCATTTTGGAGTATGCTGCCTGCATGTGGTCTCCGTTTCACAGCACCCAAATCACACGATGGGAGAGAGTACAGCGCAGTTTCATCAGATATGCACTCCGACAACTCCCTTGGATAGATCCAGACCATCTCCCCGACTACTCGAGCCGCTGCAGACTGATCGCGTTGGAATCGTTAGCTTCTAGGCGCGCCAACCTTCAAAAAATATTTGTGTTTGATCTGTTAAATGGAAATATTGACTGTTCGTCCTTATTATATGTATCACTCTATGTACCATTCCGACAACTACGTGAGCGAGATTTGTTGTTTATCAATCGCCATAGGACTTCCTACGGATTCCATAACCCCTTAGAGAATTGTTTCCGTGAATTCAATAGTGCTTGTGCCGTGTTCGATTTTAACGTGTCCAAAACTGTGTTTAAAAATAGGATTAAGAATTTAATATAAGGATTTTGTCTGTGGAATTATAAACAATTCGAGACGGTGATAAATAAATAAAAAATTAAATAACAATACCTTTTTCATAGTGTTGATTATCATAAAAAAAATCATGAGTGTTGATCATTGGATCTTTTTTGACAGCCGTTTTGATTCAGTCCGCACCAAGGAAAGTGAAGTGGAAGGTAAAACGTAATGTCAGAATTGCCGTTCGGACCGTATCCCGTAAGTTTGAACTTATTTACATAGATGGTATCCAAACAACACTAAACATTGACTACAGTTTCGCCGGCACGGTTGATTGTCGTTATGAACCAGCACAAAAAAACAAAGCTGCAAATTATGCGCCAGTGGCGGTACCACGATCAAAGCACTCCCTGAATCACATTAGCCGAGCCAGCTGGCGGAAGCATATGCATAAAGGTTACTAGGTTACTATTTTCAACGACAACTGTTTATTTATTATACTGCTTCAAATACCTTCGACGAAATCAAATGTAACCATACCAACGTAAGTAATAACATAAACAAATCCAAACTTTTCGTCTTGCCATTCCTCATACGTCTTTTCTAAATAGTGTAAATTACGAGCCACCTGTTAACTCCACCATCTTGGTCCGCACTACCTAGCTGTATATATACACTGAGAGGAATAATTAGTATATATGACCAATTTTTTGGTAAATATTACCAATTCGTTGGTCTTTTTGTACTCTACTAATCATTGGTACATCCTACGAATAAAAATTGGTAGCCATAAATGTCAAACAAAACTACAGTTTGTAAGTCCAATGTTGGCTCAATTTTGAACTTAGTAATGGCTGATTTGTTGGTCCTCCATTGGTTAGATAATGACGATATTTTTCAAATAATTATTTTGTATTGCGAATATTTTTATTCTTATTAATATTCTTACTCTATTCTTAATTTTATAAAATTATTGAAAAGTTTTTCCTGTAGGTTTTTCTTTCCCCTTCCTGCTTCCTCAAATCGGCACCACGTCGTAGTACTCGGATGGGACATCAAAACAGTAGTCCTCGATAATGCATGTCGCACGCTCTTCGTTTTCCTTGATGTGGCTCACGCTGATTACAGGTGTCTCATAGAGCCCCCGCAGACTGCAGACAGTTTTACGGCCGATAGTTTGATCGGCCAACTTAATCAGTATGGAGAGATATGCATATGCGCACATTATACCGATTCAGTTGGGTCGGTTTTTGCACTAAAAGGCCAACTCGATCAAATTTTCTGCCGATAAAAAGTATGCATTCTGCGGAAGCTCTTATGCGAATATGTTGTCAAACATGACAACCACACAGAATAGCGATATTTCTACAAAACAGAACGAATTGCATAACAAAGTGACAAAAAAATTTAAAGATAATTAAGCATTTACCTATTTACACTGGAAATCCCAATCGAAAGTGACAGCGGAACATCAAATCTGCCGTAAGAAAAACCTTGTTATTAATAATATTCCAAACATCTTTCACACATCTAACTACACAGAAAAGTCGAAATTTACCTAATATAGCCACGTTCGTAGCACTGTCAACCGGTTTCGAAACCAGCGCCAAATCTTTTTCATTTTTGCCACTATCGATCGCCTTTGCTGACGGATCTTTACCTTTGTCTATTTCCCTTGGCGGATTGGTTGATAGCCGACGCCTCCGCCGCGGTCGAATTATCCGGCTGCGCATCCAATGATGTCCTCCGCGCTTTGACCAGAATCAGGAATGTTACTACTTGATGTGGCGCTCCATATCCGAGCGAAGGCAGCATGTACCGATCCAGCAATGAAGCGCCTTGGAGCAAATTTTCCACACAAACTGACTCTCCCCATTATGCTTGGACCCGTTTTTTTGTTGTTGTAGAGCGACCGGACGTGAAGTCGTGATTTGCGAAGAAAATTATACCGTAGATGGGACACATATATCACTTTCCCTCCGTCCGCATTTATGGGCTACTGTCGGTGGTAATGATTGTGATGATTTTCGCTGGGTATCGTCGCCAAGTACCGCTGTAGAATCATTGTGTTGTGACGATGTGTTTAAAATTGTGGAACTTCCGCCGTCGCATATTGTTCATCAGCTAGTGCAATTTTTACGACGGCGTGAACCCTTGCTATTGTTTTCTATGAATAAAAGCTGAAAAAAGGAAAATATTTAGTTAAAATGAATCATAACAAAAGCAAAATGTTTACCTCCGAATCGTTTCACTTCCACTAGACAAATGGCGATTGACACACACAGTTGCTAGAAATAAAAATACTCGAATTTACTTATGCTATGAAGTAAAATGTACGAATCATTGGTAGAGATGTATATTGCATCTGACATCAGTTTAACAAAGTATTGGTAACATGTACAAAAAATGTGTACATTTTACCAATGTTTCGACTACTAAAGATTTCTCGCGTAACTTTTGAAAAGGTCCAATGTAACATTTCCGTCAACTCGAGAAAAACGAAGTTGAAGACCCGAACATTAATCTGCGAATTGTATTGAAAGGTATCGATCTCTATCGCTACTTTCACCACTAGTAGTCAAGAATAACTCTGAAAAACCAATCGTAACTGTTGTTCAGTGATTTGAGCTAAAATTTGAAGCCTAGGAACGAAAAATGTTACATTGGACGTTTTGACTGCCGCGTTTGCACATTGGACATATTACGTTGCACAATGCGAATCTGAAACTAACTACTAAACAGCAATTCAAATATCAGCATTTCGTTCTAAAGACATATTATTGTTGTTATCACTCGTTGAATTGCACTGAAATCGCTAACAACGCCTGTAAGAAACAAAAACCCAAAACGACCGAAGTACGACTTTGTGTTGTTTTGACTGTTTTGTTACTTCGGACGTTCCGAGCGTCGGAGGAAAGTGGCGTCCGAAGTAACAGCCGAGTGCTTAAAATCCGAATCTGCACATTGGCGATAAAAAGATGAAGAAGATAGATACATGAACGATTGTTTTTGTAGTGCATTCAATGATTGAAAACTAAGAGCGTGCATCCATTAACTCGATTTGTTTACTTTTGTTACATAGCACCTTTTCAAAAGTTAAGCGAGATTTGGTAGTTGCACTTACTAATGTTTGCCTCCAGTGTACTAATCGATTTGTAAATCTAAAATTAATTATATTATAAGTCAGTAAATGAAAGCCTCAGTGTAAACAGATGATTCCCACATCCATTATTCAACTTGAGCTGTAAATGTTTACGTATGAACGTCATGAATCGGGAGAACGATAATGTTGCCGACAAAACAAGCGATTGAAATTATCTTTAATTCCCCAAAAACTTTCTAACAGCTTAGAGCAACGTCGAATTTTTTTTAGATATGGACATTACATTACTATTTAAAGCTTCCGTGAAAACTGTACGACTGAAATCTTCCAACTCATTTCCCGTGCCTAACAAAACGCGTATTTTAGCAAAGAAATCAAAAAATGAATTTTCAGAAAAGGCAAAAAAAATTCGATTCCAAATCACCCAGCTGAAGAATTTACTCGTGGAAAATCGAGCGGCATACATGCAGTTTGCAATTCATCTTAAAAAGTCAGCACAGATGTCGGACGAGGAAAGAGACGTTATAGATCGTGAATCCGATACAATCATTCGTGTATGCACCGAAACTATAAATGATTTCAAAACCGAGTGTCGAAAGTCAAAACAAAGCAAACAAATGACTGAATTTATGGAACTGGTAATTGAGGCACTGTCGAACTATATGCACGCCGTTCATCACATTGCAAACGAACAACGGCAATTCCGGATACAGCGCGAGTTAGAATCGTATAAATTCCTCAAGTTGAATTCCGATAGAAAATCGTTTCGCATGATCCCTCCGAAAATAGAGAATGAAAAACCGAATGATATTCTGAAGGATAATTCGGTGGAGTCGGAACCATCATCTCCCGACGATGATGATGACAACCTTACAGTTAAAAATTTGGATAATTCTAGAGTGAGCTTTGTTTCGCAGGACGAAGAACGCAGTTTAATTTTAGAAGATGACGAGGAGTTAAGTCCAGAGGACATTCAGGTTGTGTTCATATGCGATTCCATAGAAGTATTGTAAACTTGTTATATTCTTGCAGATTTTTGAGTCGGAAAACGTCCAACTATATAATGAATTGAAAGGACTGTCGGAGGAGGTCGAGCAGATAGAGAGAAATGTGGTCGATATTGCCCATCTGCAGGAAATATTTACCGAAAAGGTAAAACAGTATGAGCTAACGATCTAATGAAAATCTTTTAACTATTGGGATATTTCAGATTTCCTTACAAAAAATTGATATCGATCGAATTTCAAATACTGTTGTTGGCGCCACCGAGAATGTAAAGGATGCAAACGAGCAAATCAAGCAAGCTATTCAACGGAATGCCGGACTTCGGGTTTGGGTTCTATTCTTTCTGATTGTGATGTCTCTTACATTGTTATTCCTTGACTGGTATAATGATTGACAGAATCATTTTTTCGTTATATGTACAGTTTCTTACAGCAATTATAAATTGATTGTTATGTACCGTTTTGTTCAAGTGTGTTATCACTGCATTTATGCAATAAAATGATAGACTAAATGAAACGATATTGTAGCATTACAATCGAATATTTCAAGTAGAATGAACATTGAGAATTTGAGTATTTATATATTTTTTAAATCATCTCGTTGCGACTATTCTATAGAATATGTTCCATTTTTGTATGAAAAATATACTTATTTGAATAATAAAATGGCAATCGCTAGTCACTACTTTTCCCCATATTTTTGGCAATTTACGGATTCTGTTGTGAAAGAAGAGTGCATCTTCTGAAACCAAGAATGAATCTAGCCAGTTTTTGATACCCTGTTCTGATGCGAAGCGTATTCCACTTAAAGCGTTCTGCATCGATCGAAACAAATGGTACTTGGAAGGGGCAAAGTCTGAGCTATAAGGCCAAATAGTTTTTAACTCGAACAGCAACATGTGGTCGAGCGTAGTCATGGTGGAGTGTTATGGGGTCGTCTCTGGTCGCATAACCTGGACGATTTTCGGCAATAACTCGCTTTAAACGAATCAATTCTTACCTGTAGAAGTCTCCTTAGTTTTTTTATCCAAAATATATATTTGTAATAGGGGCTTATGACGTCAGCCTGACGGAGCCGGGAGATCAATATTTCGACAATGTTTGCCTTGCGACTATGTTAGTAATATGTATCCGATTACTCGCAGTTGGCTCGAGGTTAGTATTACATTGCATTTTCTTATTTGGGATGCTGCAGTATCCAATGCTATGTACGTGTGGCCGACACGGGATACTTCCTATTGGGGTGCAACTGACCATTAATCAGCGACGCCCCCTAGTCTTTACCCCATATCAATCGTGGTGCGTCTCTTTTGACTCGAGGAATCCAGAGTAGATCACAATCGGTACAATCCTCAGCTCGTGTAGAGTTGTCATGTGCGGTACAATCTTGTTTCTTGTTGAATGATTTTTTATAGAGGTGAGGAACGCTCTACCGGCCTTATCTGGGAAGGGTTAACCCAGACGTCGAATGGGGATCTCACCCGCAAAAACCAAGCCCTTACTCGTTGCCTCATTCCCCCTGGGATCACATCTGGGCGATTACTTCAGGGGGCGGCTGTGCTCATGCCCTTCACGAGTTTTCAACGCATACTAGCGTTTTCTCAATATTCTTATTCACCATTCGTTTTTCTCTCCACTACGCTTATATCCATTTCACAGGTATCCATTCACCCGTCGAGACGTGAACCGATTAGGAATTGCTCTCCAACTTGACGCGCAACCCGTCACAGCCACCTTCGCGGGATTTTTCTTCCCTACGGATCACCGATTAGGTAATGCCCTCCATCATGAAGTGCACTCCGTCACAGCTACCCTCGTTGGGCACACCCCGTTTTGATCACATCCTTCTTGACTCTCACTCTATCTCAACGACCCACACAGTGATCAGCATTTCAGTCCACGCTCAGACATTACCAGCACGCCTTTTTATGTTCAATACGCCAGTTTCTTACTATCTCCAGCAGCCATTCACCCATCGAGACGTGTACCGATTAGGAATTGCCCTCCAACTTAACGCATAATCCGCCACAGCCACCCTCGCGGGATTTCTCACCTGTCGAGACGTGAACCGATTAGGAAGCGCCCTCCAACTTGACACGCGCCCCGTCTCAGCCACCCTCGCAGGATTTCTCCTCCCAACGGAGCGCCGATTAGGCTGTGTAACTCGCATTCTGTCACAGCTACTCTCGGTGGGTACCATTCGTTTGAGCAGTCCTCGCAGGTGTTCTCCTTGAACAGTCAGGCGTTGGCATTGATTGATTCCGATGAGTTTCGAGAGCCTCAAACCAGGCTGAACGCCTTTTGCTACTGCAGGGTCCCGCGTTGTTCGGCATTACCCTCGCTATCGCACTGATAGATTTTCCTGCTTTCTCGCAGGCGTAGTCGACATGGTTGTTGAAATTCAGCCGGTCGTCGATAAGAACTCCCAAGTACTTCAACACACGCTTCGAAGTTATCACGTGTTCACCGTTACACGGCTTTGCAATTACTCACGAACAACACTTCCATTTTGTTATGAGTAATCCTCAGTTTCGCTGCTTGCATCCAGTTCTTTACTGTAACGATGGACTCGGTTGCTAGCATTTTCACCTCTTCGAGCGTTTCTCCTGTCACTGTTAGAGCGACGTCGTCCACGAAGTCCAATAGAGCCTTGTGGTACTCCGGACGCTATATTCGTCGGTACCTGCCCTCTGCTCATCTCGTAGACTAAAACACGGTCCTAGAAATAGCTGCCTAAGATTCTGCACAGGTACCCAGGAACCTTCATACGGTGCAGAGACCTGGCGATGGCGTCCCAGTTGGCGCTATTAAACGCATTCCTCTCGTCGATCGTTACTACTGCGCAGTGTCGGTCCCCCTTTCGCTTTTGTTTGGACGACTTCTCAGCTTTTCCGATCACCATCCGGATGGCGTCAATAGTGAACCTGCCATTCAGGAAGCCGAACTGCATTTTTGACAGACCATGGTCAATCTCCGTACATTTCGTCAGCCGGTTGAGGATAATCCTCTCCAAGAATTTTCCGAGCGTATCCAGCAAGCATATAGGCCTACATGATGCTGGTACTCCCGGGGGCTTTCCTGGTTTCGGCAGCAACACTAACTTCTGTATCTCCCATTGTTTAGGAAAGTAATCACCATCCAGACGTTTCTGTAGCACTGTCCTGAAAATGTCCGAGAACGTCTGTATCACCCCTTTCAAGGCCACATTGGGAATTTCGTCGGGACCGGACGCTTCCTTCGTCTGCAGTCTTTTCGACGCGGGAATAATCCTTCTACAATGCCTTCAGCTTCTCGGGACACGATTCCACGGGCGTCACAGGACTATCACGACTCGATAAGCATCGTAGTTTTCCGCGTTCCAGTCTAAAGCTCTACTATCTAGACGAAGTGCTTCAACGAAAAGGTCCTTGTCGAAAGCATTCGTCTTCCACTTCCGCTCACTGCTTGTTGTCCTCCGTACTATCACGTGGTTTCGTTGGCCGATTCTATATCGGATCGCCTGGTGGTCATTATGTGTGTACGATTCGCACACTTTCCACTCCGCGTTCGCCACCAACGACGGACTGCAGAAGGTGATGATAGATTCGCGGCCATCTTTACGGAAGGTGCTGGTGGTTCCTTCATTGAGTAGCGTCACTTCCAGCTTTGCAAGAGCTTCCAGTAGACTGTACCTTCTTACGTTGGTACATCTACTTTCCCACTCCACCGCCCAAGCGTTGAAATCACCCCCAATGACGATCAGTTTCCTACCGATTAATTCCGCGGTCATTGCGTCTAGCATCTGGTCGAACTGCTCGTTGTCCATCTCGGGGGTGTATAGCAACTGCGCATGAAGATTCCATTAATTTTGGAGATAGCGAAACCTTCATATGAGCCTCCAACCACTTCCTGGATAGGACATCTGCCCATTTTTGAATGATAAGCAATGAGTATGTGTATGTGTGTGTGTATGTATTGCCGCGACTAAGTAAAAGTTTATCGATCGAATAGGAGGGATATGATACAGGGATACAAAGGAGGAAACATCATAAAACGTTGACATCGGCGTATCTGAGGAACAGGTATAGATGGAGCAGAAGATCAGGATCACGGCTACCTAAGATATCCCGGACGGGGATATCCGATTGTCTGCCTTGTGCCCTCAATGCTCTGGAGAGCTGAGAGCCAGAGCTGGAACCAGACAACATGCTCAATGTCGTGGTGGCCATCACCACAATTACAAAGATTTTTTGCTGCGAGCGCAATGCGATAGAGATGCGCGTCTAGGTTGTAGTGATTGGACATAAGCCGAGAAATCACGCGAATGAAATCACCACCTACATTCAATCCCTTGAACCATGCACTCGTCGTGACCTTAGGGATAATCGTGTGTAACCAATGACCGAACTCATCTTCACTTCACATGCGCTACCAACTTAAGAGTGTGCGCTGACGAAGAATGTGAAAAAATCGTTATAAGCAAATTTGCTTTTTAAAAAGTGTGTCTTCTGAAGCGCCCACCTTAGCTAGCGAGTCCGCTTTCTCATTCCCCGGAATCGAGCAATGAGAGGGAACCCATGCTAAGGTAATCTTGAATAACTTTTCGATTAAAACACTCAATAGTTGTCTTTTTTTTTTTTTTGACGTAGGACTACGTCTAACCGGAAGATATAGGGGGTGAAATGGAAATCTAGGCACTGAACAAGTAGGAAAAAATGCAAGATTTGGAACGCTTATAACTCGAGCATTTCTCAATAGATCGCAAAGGTTTTTGCATCAATTGATAGGAAATATATCTACGCATCTATCATAACGAATAACATTTCATTTTTCTTGAGATAAATAATTGAATAATTGTGAAATATCAAGCATTGTCAAAATGCACTATGTGCCCATTTTTGATTGGTCCATTTTGTGCTCCTCAAATCGTACCGACCAAAACGGGCAACCAGAGCAGCAGCGAAATAGAATGAAGCACAATTGGAAAGGAAAAAGAAAAAAATGAACGAAACATTGGTCGCAGTCTCACACATGCGTAATTCTCGAGCCAGCCAGTCAGCTTAAAAATCCCCGCTCCGGTGCCGTAACGATCATTTTCATTCAAACCGTACACCACATCGGTTCGCATCACAACACATCAACAAACCAACCCAAGCAGCCATGTCTGGACATGGTAAAGGAGGAAAAGTGAAGGGAAAGGCAAAATCCCGCTCGAACCGTGTTGATCTGGAGTTCCCCGCAAGGGTAGCTAGGCCGAGCGCGTTAGTACCAGTGCACCAGTCCACCTAGCCGGCGTTATATAGTTTCGGCCGCCGAAGTGATCGAGTTAGCTGGCAAAGCTGCTCGCGACCCGCATTCGGAACAGAACACATTCGGTTCGGTGGACAGCAAGACAACAGGCAGTTGCAGCGAGTGGCGAGTGGCAAACGCAATCGCCAAACGGCATCAGGTAGCAGAAGAAAAAAGTTTGTTCTTTATACAAACTGCTTTGGTGGCAAATCCAGAACAAGGCGGCATCGAGGGCGTTCGAAATGGTTTTTTTTCAAAACCACGAGTACTAAGTTTTCTAAATTGGAACCATTCCATAAAACAAGGCGCTTCCAAAAAAGAGTTTAGGAAATACAGTTCAATGCTTTCTAAAACAATATCCAAAATCATAATAAAACACAAATTGATTTTTTCATAATTTGTTTGCCAGGATATGATGAGTATGTGAATTTGGCAGTTGTTCTGAGCTTATTGATTTTCACCAATTCTTAAATTGCTTCTAGATTGAAAGTACAGTAATTTACACTTATCTCGACATTTAGCTAATTGGACGGACCTGTAATGCGACATATTTAGTTGGACATTTTTGTAAACATAGAGTTCGGGGTCCAAATTATGACCCCACATTGAAAGTCGACACTGTACCACTATCATCGCAAATGTTCAATTACAGGTTAAAATTACCTCCAATCCGACACTGAGTGGTGGTAATACGACGTGCCATTGAATGTAATTTATTGTACAATATGTCACGAGCTGGATGGGAAGAAATTTTCCAACTGTGAAAGCTATGGCGAGTGGCAATCGCAATCGCTAAACAGGAAGGTTTAACCGAACAAGATGGGAATATCGAGTGATAACAAAAACACAACACCCAAGGTTCTTTTCAGAACCATCAACATATTCATAAAGAGTAAACAGTAAACTAATCCATTTTTCAGGTAGATAGGTAGGTATTCACGTAGGAGAAGAAAATAAAACAATATATTTAAAATATATATTTAACAAAAGCTGTCCCCTTTGTATAGTCCTACGTCACTCCGGTTATGTCCCCGACATTACCCACCCGTCTTTTTTTCCCCAAAATATATTTTTTATTAAGGCACATGTGGCGTTAGCCTGACGGGGCCGGGAGTCCAATATTTTGACAATTTTTGTCTTACAACTATGTTAGTAATATGTAACCGATTACTCGCGGTTGGCTCGAGGTTAGTATTACAAGTGTTCTCATAATTGGTATGTTGCAGTCTTCGATGCTCTGTACGTGTGCCCGATACGGGATACTTCCTATTGGGATGCAGCTGACCATTAATCAGCAACGCCCCCCTAGTCTGTACCCCATATCTAGCGTGGTGCGTCTTTCTCGACTCGAGGAATCCAAGATAGAATGGTCACTAGCCGGCGCAATCATCATCTCGTGTAGAGTTGTCATGAGCGGTACAACCTTTGGCTCTTGTTGAATGATCAGTGGACTGCACAACCTTCGGCCCGTGCATCTGTAAAATATAGTTGTCTTATTATTGTTAGAAAATAAGATGAGCGTTCATCAACTTTCATTGAGCGGATTGCCTCTATTGAGCTGAGACTCTGAAAAAAGCGTTTGGCCAGGTTTTAGCAGCTCATAGTGGATTACACCCTTTCGATCCCACCAAATACAAATCATTACACCGCGGATACTCGACTTCGGCATTGATATTCCATTTTGGATTGTCGCGGTGACTCGATATTTCGTCCCCGGTTTCATTTCGATGCCTTTTCTTTTTCTTTTTGTGTCGTTCGAGAATCAGTTCGGAAATGCAAAATCGCCGTTCGACATCTCTCGCTCTCAATTTGTATTGAACATGATCTACTTACTTTGGGATGTAGCCTGTTGATTTGAGTAGTTCAGAAAAAGCTTATCGAGTTGCTTCCAATGATTCTGTAAGCTCTGTTTGTGTTTAACACGAATTTTGATCGAGTAATCTCTCTAATTTTGTTGTCTTTAAACTTTTTCGGTTAACTCAAACGCTATGTGGGCAAATGAACCGTGAACGAGATATTACCACAACTGTAACGGCTTTTTGTTGTTTTCGCATCAAACTTTGCCACCAAATAACCTTCTGAACACCACTCACGAATATACTTATTTTTAATAACTATTTTTCCAATAAATATTAGTAATAATTGTCGTCTTAATCATATCGACGCGACGATATTCTCTTACCTGGTTTAGTGTAACCTAATGCCGGCGCTACACGATGCTACGAACATTCCCGAATGTTGGACGTTCGATGGTTCGACGCATCGTATAGTCGATGGGCGAACTACGAACCTCCAATGTCGAATATTCGATTTTGGAGGCAATCCGTTCGTTGTGGGTTCTTTGGCACGAGTCAAAGGATTTTTGTCATTCGCTCAATTCGCCACTCGATGGCATTCAATACACTGCTATTCGCGTTGACGTCGAAATGGTGTCGACATCTAGATACGACATTAGTTTGCATGAGGCCAACTATTCTCTATCAGATTAGTCGGTTCTAAGACAGTTTCAATTTGTTAAAATTTGTATGAATTTTTTCTCTTTGCGTTATTTGCCTACTAGAAATACGTTGTTCTGACCTCAGTTTAAATTATTTTATATGAATTTTCAGATATTCTCACCAAAACTTACCATTATAATATAACATTATCTTTAGACACAGTTTTTGTGTGATATGTTTTCACTACTTGCAAGCAAAAGTGATTTTCATTTACATAGAGTACTAAATTGATTTGGAAAAACTAATTTTCATTCATACTTTTGATGTTAAAAGCGTGTTTATTTCTTCTGCAAACCCATATTATCATGCCTACTCCCTTATTTCGTAATGCGAAGCTCAATGCCGTCAACGCGGATTGGCGATCTAACGTACAAATCTACACCTAGGTGGCGCTGCGGTGAAAGTGATGATGATTTTAAATTTTGCCATGTGAGCTTATGGAAGGTTTGTAGTTCTTTCCATGAATTACAATGTTATAATCATAAAAGATTATTTGATTGCGATAAGTTTGTAAGAAATTTAATTCTGCTCAATTTTATATATAACATGTTATTTATTTACCTCTTTCAGTAGTGAGAACTATAAAAATGTTGACAATGGTTGAATTAAAGAAGGAAATTCGAGAGCACAATCAAACACAAGTAGAAAAATGTACGATTCCTGCATGTGAGAACTACCTTGGAAAGCCCGGAAGTAAAATATACGTGATTTGTTTTTGAGTTTTAGGTTACATTAGCATCATTTTCTTAGTTCAAAAACAAAATCCAGATGTCTCACCGATCGTTTACGTTTTGCGTTAAGGCTGATTTAGACGATGCCAGTCAGTGCTCTAGTTGAAGTCTCCAGTGAACAGAGAACAGACACTCTGTTCAAGTTACTTGTACCAGTATCAAACAAGTAATTGGCCTCTAACTTAAACAGATTGTCTGTTCTCTATTCACTGGATACTTCAACTAGAGCGCTGACTGGCATCGTCTAAGGCCACGGTGATACTGCCTGCAGCTTCTTACGAAAATAAGGATGCACGAAAAGCATACAATCGTGAGAAGTAAACAACCACATAGAGTTGTATTGGTGTGGTTACATTGCTTCCCACTTGCTTCGTTCGAATTCGTCAGCTTTTATCGAATAAAACTGTTTGTTTCTTTTCGTCATTTATCGCACAATCAAATTTTCGTGCGTACTCCGAGCCAATGTAACCTTACCCTAAATCAGCCTTTAGATCGCCAATATAATTCGTTCGAATCTCTCTTTTTGACAGATTGGTTTGTTGAAGATAAAGGAAGTAAGAAATTGATTGGTAAAATTCAAAATATGCGGCAAAATATTGCAGTTTAAACCCTGAATTCCTTGTTCGTTGGTTGCGTTGTTGAAAATCAGCCTCTCTGAATCACCAGTTTTGTTGGTTGCCATTGTTCGACGTGCTTCTCAACGAATTGCTTAGAAATCGGTCCTCGGCCTGTAGTATCACGTCGTCGAAGCTATATCGGTGCTCACTTCCACTGACTCTCCGTAATTTTTCCAGAAAATGATACAAGAACGCTTCGTTGTTAAGGATCAATCTGATAACTTTCTAATGGCTGTGTAACTGTGTTTCCCTAAATTTGTATATACCCTGAATTGTATAGCATGTTGCTGCGAGATGGGAAATGAAAGGTGGGAAGATTTTTAAATCTGTGACGTCACATATTTTGTTTTATGAATGTTACTTTTCTTATAATAGTCCACTACATAGGAAAAGTGTTGTTATTAAAAGTAAAAATAAGCAGATGAAATGAACCAGTTTTTTTTCTTTAATCGATGCTAGCGTTCAAAATCATAAGGGTTCAACTGACATTTTAGTCGAAACTGAAATTTCAGTATTATTGAGGTGTTCTATACTTAATTTCAATTCAATTTTACTTCTCGCTACGTCGACCAAAAACGTAAATGAACGAAGTCAGAGTCACAGAATTATTTGATGGAGAAACATTCCACAGTGCATGGGAGAAAAGGTAGCAAGTTTTTTTTCATGTAAAATGAACTTTGAAAAAAAAAATTGACTCCGTATGACCTAGATTGAGACGAAAAGTTTTCCGCTTGTGTCTTAGGGACCTATTCTAGAATACGAGACGAGCAATTCGTCTCGTCTCGTCTCGGCTTCAGTCACTGTCGAGACGAGCAAAATATCCTATTGCAGTACACGAGTTTCATTGAAATGTTTCATTAGGTAGACCGGTAGAGCTCTTTCATTTTTGACGGGTATAAATATCAATATTTACATTTGGTTGTGGCCAAGGTGTGTATATATGTGTATAGGTGTGTATATATATGTACACCAGCATCATCGTCACTTTAATATGAAGGGAAATACGGTTTATAGAGCAGGGGTTGTTTGTTTTGTTATTGCCTGATACCTGGTGTCCAGACCGAAAAAAAATGTTGTTTGCTCGAATCATTTTATTGAAGAGAGCTATGAGGAACTAAGTGTGAAGATTGGGGCTAAACTGCGCAGATAATTTTTGAAAAATGGTGTGGCAGGAAACTTAAATCTTAAAATGATATTCACAATGCATTCCACTTTTAGCATTACCAATCGGACCTATGAACCAGGATAGTACTATATTTTATACTTTCGAGAATTCATTGTTGGAGGCAGCGGTAATAACACCATACTGAGTGGTACACCTAGCAAAAGCATATGCAAGAATAACAACAATGTTGCTACTACAATGAAGAAATCCTATGAAACAGCTTATCCTATATAAAACATAGGAGTAGATCGCTTACCTGTTTCTGTGTAAAGTAAAAATTGGCCATCACAAAGTTTTAGCGAATTGTCAATGCGCAAGAAGCATTTAGCATTTAAAGCATTTAAATTTCAGCGTTTTTCAAATTTTAATGATTTTTTTCCTGAAATAGATTATCTGTCAATGTTTACAAAATGAAAAACATCATGTTCTCACCTGTGTGTAACCGTGTGTGGTATTTCATTAAACCTCCGTCCTCGAGGATTTTCTGCGTTTATGACGGATTTTCTTTTGCGGACCATCCAAACTACCTTTTCTTGCAGCCGGAATTGTTAAGGTGTTGTTTTCTTCTTCGTCTATTTTTATGATATTAGAGTTTTTCATTTTGTCTACTAATTAGCGTTTCGGGTTTCTGTTCGATTGTATCCGTCTCGGTAATGTTATCTTTATTTGACAGCTGGCGGTCATCAATCAATAACTCTTGCTCCATCTCGGAAATAATGTTGACGGTTATGAACTCCTGGTGGCATTTGTCGCACGTAGGATAACTACTTAACTGGGGAGTGAAACTGCTCAATTTCTGCAGGATAGGTTTTAGTATCTGCGCTTGATGGCGAACGCATTGGTCACTGTTGAATATGCATACGAATTAAAAATACGGCTTGTAATGAAACGGGTTTTCAATAAACTTACATGTTGTAGCTCACAAACGCTATCCCACTCTTCCAGTGCAGTTTTATATATCCGAATAAAAGCTTTTTAATAGCTTTGCCGACAGCTACTTTCTTCATTTGATTGAACAGTTTACCCTTGCCGCTTGCATCGAACGAATCCCAGATTTTTCTGGTTTCATTCACATTCGCCGTTTCGAATCATAACAATACTTTGCAACCATTCTCGGTATGGTTTTCAGAATAACACTTTTCTTTTAAGACCACTTGTAACAGTAATTCATTAATTTACAAACTAAAAGCATCTAAAGCTCAGACTCCGTATTAGATTGTGTAGCATCTCCAATCTGTATATTCTATGGGTGACTTATTGGTGTGTTGCAAAAGTTTTGGAAAGGATGGATCAATACTTATGCACTGCTTTCGGGGCCACATGTATATATTAAACAGTGGTCGGTAAATGGCTGAATACAGCGAACATATAACTCATTATGATGATCCATTTATGATGTAGCCTATGATTCAGCAACTCCTATCTCTACCTCCCCGTGGTACCGACTGGGATACGAGCAACCTTCGGAAAGATCGAGTAACCAACCTCGGTGGGACCTTAGGTCGTATGCAGACAGAGAAGGGGGCACTCGGGCCCCAAAGCTTAAGGTGTGTATACGATCCGTGCCGATAGCTGAATGGTGGAAGGGGCGATACAAATATGAAGCCGCGAACGGACCCTGTGGGGTACCGGGGCAAACCTCACAGTAATGTTGCCCTTGCTGTGGTATTGCAGGGTAGTCCACAGTCGACCATATATTTTCCCTAGCGACTCGTGGGAACCACATGAAAAGCAAAACCAACCCAATGCGAAGATCGAAGCGTATTCATCACCCTAAGAAGTGTCCTTTTTGTGTGAACTCAGTGGCATCGTCGTCCTCATCGTCATCATCGTCCTCATCATCATCGTCCTCGTCCTCGTCCTCGTCCTCGTCCTCGTCCTCGTCCTCGTCCTCATCGCTATTCCCTTCTCCGGTTATAGATATAAATCCGGATGAAGAATCGAAGAGCGAGCAGCAGTGGTCTGACCACCCATTAGCACCGTCATCGCCATCCGAAATGACCCAAGACCCACTGTACGAAGAATCGAAGAGCGAGCAGCAATGGTCTGACCACCCCTTAGCATCGCCATCGTCATCCGAAATGACACAAGACCCACTACACGTGGAATCGAATAGTGAGCAGCAATGGTCTGACCACCCCTTAGCAACGCCACCCTTATCAGTATCATGGGAACCACTAGCATCGTCATCCAGAGTGATGCAACTACCCCAGTCCCCTTCTGTAGACATAGAGTCGTTTGATACACAGCAGACGATCCAATTAGACTCTCTGAAAGAACTCAGAGTTGTCCTAGAGCCGATAGATGCTAGTCAATATGATATACAAACCATAAGACTATCTAGAACTGAAACAAGAATGTTCATCTTGCACCACTACGACATGGGTGATTCAGTGTCGGACACCCTCTTGGCATTGAATTCCACATATGGACAAACTGTTACTCGAAGAACGGTTACGATGTGGTACAAAAGGTTCGATACCGACAGGAACTGCGCGGATCGTCCACGCAAAGGCCGTCCGAAGGCAATCGATAACACAGCAACACTGCTTGCTGATGTGAAACAAAACAGCCAGCAATCTACGAGGTCTATGGCTCAGAAATACAACTGTTCGGCAGCGACTGTTATGCGAACGTTGCATAAACTAAACTATGTGCCAAAAAGAATGGGATACCACCCACACAAGCTAGACCCAGTCAACCTTGCAAAGCGGGTGAAACTAGCCCAACGACTACTCAGACAAAGTGAACGAGACCAGGGTATGCTCGATAATTTGGTCACTTGTGATGAATCTAAGATACCCATGTTTGCGCCTCACAGAGGCATACATTGGATCGTAAAAGGCGCCATGCCGAAGACAATCGCCAAAGACAGGATGAATCGCAAGTGGAACATGCTCTGTGTGTTTTGGGATCGACGAGGCATTATACACTGGGAATTGCTAGACAAGGGTGTATCTGTTAACCGTAAACGATATCAGAAGCAGCTGGAAAAGGTGGCTGGTATACTGGGAGTGAGTAAACATAGGCCGGTACCCCTACTACACGATAACGCTCCGTGCCATAGGGCACATGAAACGATAGATAAGGCGAGGAGCCTGGGATTTAACATATTGAACCATCCTCCTTACTCACCAGACATCAGTCCATCGGACTACCATTTATTCAGGTCATTGAGTAATAAGCTTAGGAATAAACTCTTCAGGACTAAGGACGAGATGAGCGCATTCCTAAAAGAGTTCTTCGATAGCAAGCCTCCTACGTTCTATGCCAGAGGCATAGATTCCCTACCTGCGAGGTGGAAGCGGGTCATAAAATACGGTGGTAAATACTGCTTCTAGGTCAGTGTTATGTCATGTATGTTATGTGTTGTGTATCGTCCAATAAAAAAGAGAGAAGCCCCCCTAAATGTGTGGGGCTTCTCTCTTTTTTATTAAATTCCCCTGCGCCTTAATCTATGCAACACGCATTACATCTGGTTCTACGGCTAAGTCCCAGAAACGAGGTCATAAGTCGAAAAAATTCTAAGTCCGAACAATATTCTAAGTCCAAGAAATATGTTCCCGGATCACCCCCATCGGAATCCGACCCACACCCGGCACTGGTACTGATTACGGTGTCCCAAGTTGCCCCGATCGAACGAGGTGTCTCTGCTAGCGGTATAAGCTGTGCACCATGTCCTGGAATGCAAAGTAGCATGTTTTGGAAAAGTCCCCCCCCCCCCCAGCACAGCACAGCACAACAGTTTGTTCAATTTCTCACTGCGCGACCCAGCACGCAGTACGTGTAACAATGCCCCATCAGCATCGGCGCGGCACAGTAGCTTGTGCAGTATTGCCCTTGCGATGCGCTATGTGATGGGCGGGTGCGTCGTGTCCCGTAAGAGAGAAGTCCCACCGTGGTAGCTTAGTGCTGCCCGCGCTGGCGGCTTCTCTCTTTTTTCATTAAATCGCATTGCGCCTGGTAGTATGCAATCGTGCGTGTGTGTGAAATCATCCCATGGCCGGGAATAACAACTGTCAAGTGTTGTCCCCCAGCACAACACAGCACACAACAGTCTGCGCGAGCCAACGCCCGCAGTACGCAGCATCGGCGATAAGTACGATAATGCTATAACACCAAGTGCGTGTGTGAAGCCATTCCCCTCGCTGGATATTACTTTACTTTTTTTTTATTTCATCCTGCGCCTGGTAGTATGCAACCGCGTGTGTGTGTGAAACCATTCCATGTCCTGGAATGACAAGTCTCAAGTGCACAACACCCGCACACCAGCACCCGCAGTACGCAATGTGTAAAACACTGCCCCGCCGACAATAACACTAAGTCCCAGAAAGCGTCCAAGTCCCCCCAGCATACAGCACACAACAGCGCTGCGCGAGCCAACCCCCGCAGTACGCAATGTGTAAAACACTGCCCCGCCGACAATAACACTAAGTCCCAGAAAGCGTCCAAGTCCCCCCAGCATACAGCACACAACAGCGCTGCGCGAGCCAACCCCCGCAGTACGCAATGTGTAAAACACTGCCCCGCCGACAATAACACTAAGTCCCAGAAAGCGTCCACGTCCCGGAATGCAAAGTGTCAAGTGTTGGAAAAGTCCCCCGCACAGCGCACACAACACAACAGCGCAACAGTTTGTTTAATTTGTCACTGCGCAAGCCAGCACTCGCAGTACGCAGTATGTGCATCGGTCCGGCACTGGTATTAAGTCCAATTCGATAACACAATAACACCAAGGCAACATCGAGGGTAAGAATGCGCGTGTCAAGTGTGATGAAAAGTCTCCCCCACACAGCGCACACAACACAACAGCGCAACAGTTTGTTTAATTTCTCACTGCGCGAGCCAGCACTCGCAGTACGCAGTGTGTGCATCGGCCCGGCACTGGTATTAAGTCCAATTCGATAATATAATAACACCAAGCCAACATCAAGCACAGCACAGCACAATAGTTTGTTTTATTTCTCACCCGCAGTATTACATCGACAACGGCGCGTACATGACTATTGAAAAAAAAAACAACACATTCACACATTGGTCACACATCATCATCTTTACCTACGGGAAAACTGAAACTGTTGGAAAAAAGTTCAACTATTGAAAAAATGTCAACTATTGAAACAAGTAACCAACTATTGAAACAACCAACACCTTAGGCACGGCCCAAGTACAAGTACGAGTTCAATAGTAGCCCCCATCGGAATATGACCGACACCCGGCACTGGTACCGATTGCGGTGCGTGAACATTTCCCGACCCAGCATGGTGTCTCGGCTAGCGGTACAAGTCTATCCAAGGCACTCCTATAACGATGCCCCCAGTGTGGTATATACCCATACCGAGGCAACGTTGGTATGACCATGTTTACACTATTGTGGGGAAAGTTGGTGAGTGAAAAGTTTGAGGCATAACTTGCGAAGCTTGTATGGATGTTCGGTAGTACGATGCCGTACGGGTGGGGTCAAGTTACTGTCGGTAGGGTCGAACGTCTATCGAATCCAGTGAGTCTGGTCGGCACCCGGGAGGGTAAACCTTTTGAGCTTGTATCGAATCCAGTGAGTCTGGTCGGCACCCGGGAGGGTAAACCTTTTGAGCTTGTATCGAATCCAGTGAGTCTGGTCGGCACCCGGGAGGGTAAACCTTTTGAGCTTGTATCGAATTCAGTGAGTTTCGTGTGTCGAACCCCTACCCTCACTACGTGGTGAGACGTACGTACTCCAGTGTGTGGTGTCGTGTCGTGCGTTGAACGTCGAAGGGGCATAAGGCGATTGTGGCTTTCTCGTGTGCCATGCGAACCCGGTGCAGTACGGTGTGTCGAACATTGAAATACCTCCCATGTAAGACGCATCGCATCAGTGCAGCTAGTAGCACCACACGGGTAGTTACCGCTCTCTCGCTCCGAGTTTTTTTTCTCCCTTGTTATGCCTCCTCAGCGTATGCTGTAGGTATGCAGTAGGGGAAAAAAAGCGTGCGCTCGCTCGTCTGTGTGTGTTGGGTCGTTTACATCAATGTGGTGCAGCTACCTCGTGATAAGCGAGCGTAGACATGTGAACAATACCCCCTCTCACGCTTTTATGCGTGCTAGTAATTGTGTATGGGAATCGTTTGGCTAGTGTATGGCTATCGTGTATGCGAACGAGGAACGAATTTACCGAGGATGAACGTTGTGGTGATGTTGTGCGAAGTTAATATACACCCCTATCGAATTGTTTGCGGGCCGGCGTGCCGCGCATCCATCAGTAGATAGTGATAGTGAATTCTGGTTGATCCTACCAGTAATATACGCTTGTCTCAAAGGTTAAGCCATGCATGTCTAAGTACGAACAGATTTAATGTGAAACCGCATAAGGCTCAGTATAACAGCTATAATTTACAAGATCATACAACTAGTTACTTGGATAACTGTGGAAAATCTAGAGCTAATACATGCAAAATGCAGGGACCTCGCGGAACCTGTGCAATTATTAGGCAAACCAATCGTCCCCCTTCACAGGGCCGTGACGCTTGAGTTGAAATCTGGATAATTCCGCTGATCGTACGGTCTCGCACCGACGACGGATCTTTCAAATATCTGCCCTATCAACTATTGATGGTAGTATAGAGGACTACCATGGTTGCAACGGGTAACGGGGAATCAGGGTTCGATTCCGGAGAGGGAGCCTGAGAAATGGCTACCACATCCAAGGAAGGCAGCAGGCGCGTAAATTACCCAATCCCGGCACGGGGAGGTAGTGACGAGAAATAACAATATGAGACTCTTGAATGATGTCTCATAATTGGAATGAGTTGAGCATAAATCCTTCAACAAGGATCCAGTGGAGGGCAAGTCTGGTGCCAGCAGCCGCGGTAATTCCAGCTCCACTAGCGTATATTAAAATTGTTGCGGTTAAAACGTTCGAAGTTCATTCTTGTCCAGTACGGGTGCTACTCCTAATGTTGGCAGTAGGTCACTGGTATTGCTGCGACTATAAGACTGGGTGCACATACACGGTGGCACTTTGTGCCCTTTATCGGGTGTGGTGTTTCCACCTGCCCAGCTGCGATTACCTTGAACAAATTAGAGTGCTCTAAGCAGGCCACACAACGGCCGAGAATAATCTTGCATGGAATAATGGAATATGACCTCGGTCCTGGCTGGTAAAGCCAGGGTACAGCGCAATCCAGTGCCAATTATTGGCCCTTCAGCTTCCGCCCTGGAACTCCTATCCTTACCTCCCCGAGGTACCGGCTGGGGTATGAGCAACCTTAGGAAAGATCGGGTAACCAACCCCGGTGGGACCTTTGGTCGTACGCAGACAAGGAAGGGGGAAAACGGGCCCCAAAAGTTAAGGTGTGATGCGACCCGTGCCGAGAGCTGAGTGGTGGAAGGGGCGATATAAATGAGAAGCCGTTAACGGAGCCTGTGGGGCACCGGGGCGCACCCCACAGTATGCAGCCCTTACCGTGTTACAGCAGGGCACTGACGCGGAGGACCCCACCTTTCCCTAGCGACTCGTGGGAATCACATGGAGAACAATAAACAAAACCAACCAAAACAAAAAACTGTATCGACGATGAGCGGAGTAGGAGGTAAAACTTACCTCAGCCTTACGGCAGAAAAAACCGATGGAAAGATAACAAGAAACCCTTTCTTGATATCAAAAACGCTATCCAAACTAACGAAAGACATATTAGAAATAAAGTACATAAAAAGAGACACAAGCTTTCTGATTGTTCTAGAGAACAACAGAAACGCGGAAAAGCTACTAATGCTTAAAAGCTTAGTAAACGGAGAAAAGATAAAAGTAGAATACCACAAGAACCTGAACATCTCAAAATGTGTGGTCTACAGCGAAGAAATGATGGAAATGGAAACGAAAGAGATACAAGTTGAGCTAGCAGACCAAGGTGTGCTAAACGTACACAGAATCACTAGGAAAAACGAAAAGAGAGAAACGGTTAACACGCCTCTTCTTATCATTACGATCAATAGATCAGAGCCTCCGGAGCATCTGAAATGTGGTCTACTAAGACTTAAAACTAGACACTATTTCCCGAAACCAATGCAATGCTTTAAATGCTACAAATATGGGCATACACAGAAGAAATGCCAAAGAGAAGAAGCAAGGTGCAAAAAATGCTCGAAAGACCATATCAACGCATCTTGTGAAGAACCACCATATTGCATCAATTGCAAAGGGAATCATGGGCCTGGCGACAGAAACTGCCCATTTTACAAACGAGAGAACGATATACTAAAAATTAAAGTATCAAGAAACATACCATATGGGGAAGCAAAAAGAACGTACGTAAACACACAAAGACAAACAAAAAGTTACGCTGATGTAGCCAAAAGCCAAGTTCAGCAAAGATTGGTGGTAAACAATGAGGTCATAAACGAGAATAACGCTCTTAAGGCCCAGATCCAAGAACTGAAGCAACAGATAGAAGAATTGAAATCAATCATTACAGAGATGCAGAAGAACAACATGATAAACAAAATTGTTCAAAACGAAGCCGATCTGATAAAACCTTCAACCAGCCATAGCGCTCATGAGGGCATGAGAACGAGCGAACCTAATAACAAAGCAAACAAAAAACAAAAAAAGAGGAAAGAGAAAAGATCCTCTGACTCCTCGCCTCCGTCAAGGAAAAACAAGAAAAGCGGAAACTTTTCCGATTCCGAAATGTCACAAAGTGACACAACGGAGCTATAGTGAAACCTTTAATATTCCATAATGAGCTATCACAAATTCACAAACGAAACACTAATACTACAATGGAACATCTTTGGCTTCCGAGGCAGACTACACGAGCTACAGCTACTAGTAAACGAACACTATCCATCCATCATTGCACTTCAAGAAACAATGGTACCCAAAATACCGCAAAATGTACTAGGTGGTCAATATGACTGGAAAATATACAACGATCACAGTCACCCAAACAAAAACGGGGTTGCATTGGGAGTACTCCACGACGCACCCCATAAGTGGATAGATGTAAGTGGGATCGATAAGGTGCAAGTCGTAGCAGTAACTATACACCTCCCACTAAAACTTACGATCGCAAACATATATATATCGCCACACTATACAAACATCGAATATGAAAGGGCCATAATTGCAGAAATAACACACATTGCGAGACAACTCCCACAACCGTACATACTAGTGGGCGATTTCAATGCCCACAACGAAAATTGGGGATCATACAAAAACGATACAAGAGGCAATCTCCTCCTTGAGGAGACAGATAAACATCGATGGAAAATACTAAACGAAGGTAATCCGACTAGGATGCACCCAACCTCTGGTAAACCATCGGCAATAGACCTGATGATAGCCTCGCATAATTTGCCCAACAGCTATTTATGGAGAACTGACGAAGACACAAGAGGAAGCGACCACTTCCCTATTTTACTACAAAAACATGGCCAAACAACAGTACTTCCCACAAGAAGGAAAAGATGGGTAACAGAAGCAGCTAACTGGAACAAATATGAGAGTGAAATCGAACGTGCCTTAACAGGTATAGAAAGTATAGACCCCCTGGGACTAACAGATATCATAACAACTGCGGCTAGCAAAAGCATGAGGAAAACAACTGGCTACAAGCCAAAGAGAGAGGTCCCATGGTGGACCAGCGAAGTACACCAAGCCATAAAAAGCCGTAAAAAGGCACTCAGGAAGTTGAAGAACTCCAACCCTTCCTCACCTGAATACCAGGAAAACGCGAAAAAGTTCAGAATAGAGAGAGCAAAAGCAAGAACCATAATAAAGGCGGCAAGAAAAAAGAGCTGGGAGGAATACCTAGCAGGGATCTCCCCAAACACAAGCAGCTCCAGCATGTGGGCTAAAGTTAGAGCATGTAAAGGAGAGGTGACCGGAATAAATCGCCACAGTAAACAACTGCAACAGAAACAACCGCTTAGAAAAAGTGTAGTAGGCTAGAAATATTTGGCGCGGGAAAAACATCATGTGCCTCACATTTCTATTATAAATTTATTCTCTTGTTCTCGTTTTTCGAAATTTATTCTGAGGACAATGTAATGGGGACGAAGTCCCCATTTGGCGAGGATAAGGAATCGAGGCGGCCCATGCCGCCAAGATGACGCAATCCGAGTCCACCGCCGACCCGCCGTCGGAAGCGGCGGTGTCTCGCACGCAAACCTGGGATCCACTGATTGCCCGGTTAGTTTGAAACATAGGATACGATCCTTTAGCAATGTCCGACCGAGCTCTAGCGAGCGTCGGACGGTATACGTCTGCCCGGGGCGTTACGTTTGCCTGGGGCGATACGTTTGCCCGGTTAATTCTTGTTTTGAAATACAATACCGCGCCACAATATTTATAGCCTACTACACATTTTATAAGCGGTGGTTTCTGTTGCAGTCGTTTTCTGTGGCGATTTATTCCGGGAACCTAAAGGAGAATACAAATGTGAGAGAATAATAATGAATATTGACCAAAAAATAACAGATGACAATAACATCATAACAGAAGAACTTGCCAAGCACTTCACTAAAGTATCGTCAGATGAGGTCTACGAGACCTCCTTCAGAAACTTCAAAGAGAACGAGGAGAAAACAGTGGATATAAAAATAAGTGAAAATAATGAAATTTACAACAGAAGCTTCGACATGAAAGAACTCCTATGGGCACTGAACAGTGCCACAGGAAAATCCCCAGGTGAAGATAATATAACCTATCCACTACTACAAAATCTTCCAATTAAGGGTAAAGCTATACTACTAAAAACACTTAACGAAGTATGGCATACCGGCAAAATACCAAGAAAATGGAAAGAAGGTATTATCATACCCATTCCCAAAGTAGGCAGCAACACCATGAACCCAGATGGATATAGACCTATAACCCTCCTTAGTTGTGTGGGCAAAACATTAGAAAGAATGGTCAACAGAAGACTCATTGATGAGCTAGAGTACAGAAACCTGTTAAACGAAAGACAACATGCTTTTAGAAGAGGCAAAAGTACAACCACCTACCTAGCACACGTCGAGAGTATAATTAATACAGCCACAAGGCAAAATGCCCACCTAGACATGGTCTCGCTGGACCTGTCCAAAGCTTTCGATAGGACGTGGAGACTACCAATCTTAAAGCAAATGAAAGTATGGGGTTTTGACGGTCGCATTCTGAGCTTCGTTAAAGACTTCCTGACCGATAGGAAAATTAAAGTGTTTTGCAAAGGAGCATTGAGCTCATCTAGAACCCTACAAAACGGCATACCGCAAGGTTCAGTCATGTCAACAACGCTATTTTTAATAGCTATGGAGTCCCTCTTCGAAAGGGTACCAAATAACGTGTCTCTGGTGGTATACGCAGATGACATTACACTTATTAACTACGGTGAAACGCCAGGCTGGAATAGAAGGAAAACTCAAAGAGCGATCAACCACATACAATGTTGGGCCGATGAAAGGGGATTCAAGATTAATCCCCAGAAATCAAAACTAGTACATATATGCAGAAGACGACACCATAGAAAGGCCCCCTCGCTCCATCTGGGAGAATGCATAATCCCCCAAGATAGAAAAATGAAAGTACTGGGAGTAACAATAGATTCAAAATTAACCTTCAGACAACACTTCGAAGACGTTAAGAGAACAACACAAGGTTATATAAGAGTAATGAAAATAATAGCAGGAAGGTTCAAACCTAGCAACAGATGTACCCTAATAAAGGTAGTAAACGCTACAATATTAGCCAAAATATTACATGGAGCTGAGCTGTACTCAAGAGCAGGCGATAAAGCTACTAAAGCTCTAGAATCTGTATACAACGAAGGAATCAGAATAGCATCAGGTGCTTTTTGCACCAGCCCAGTACTATCAATTTATGCCGAATGTGGAGAGCTCCCTCTCAAATACCAAATCACTAGAAACATTTGTACAAAAGCATATCAACTGAAAGACAGGCTTACATCAGACCAATGGGAAACCCTCCCTCTATTGGAAAGAGCAAACTTCAGCTTTAAACAGCTTACAAATCAAGATCTACCTCAAACCGTAACAAGTGTACCAACCAAACAAAGAACATGGGTACACCAATGTCCAATTATTGATTGGACAATAAAAGCCAATACTAAGGCAGGATGCCCAAATAACGTCGCAAAAACGAATTTCAGAATGTACACATACAAATACCCAGGAAGAAGCCTAATATACACTGATGGTTCGAAAACAAAAAATGATGTGGGGTATGGTATAACGATCCCCAACACAAACGTGTGCATAAACGGTAGACTACCAAAACAGTGTAGCATATTCTCTGCTGAGGCATATGCTCTCCATAAGGCAACCCAGGCTGCCAGAGAAGGTTCAATAATATTCACGGACTCTGCAAGCTGTCTGGCTGGGCTGGAAAGCGGAAACTGCGACCACCCATGGCTGAAGCAGGCCAAAGCAACAGCTTGGGAAAAAGGTATAAGATTTACATGGATTCCCGGCCATACTGGGATTGAAGGCAACGAGAAAGCGGACTTTTTAGCCAACGAAGGTCGATCCAAGCCACTTGAAGACAGAACCATACCTAAGGAAGATGCCATCAGGTGGATCAAAGAAGCAATAAAGGACGAATGGAACAAAACCTGGTTCCACTGCAGAGAACAGAAACTCAGGAAAATTAAATGCAGCGTAGAAAAATGGACCGAAGCAGACAACCCTAGGGACCAGAAGTTGCTTACTAGGCTCAGGATAGGCCACACCTGGATGACGCACAGCTCAATCATGAGCCAGAGACACCAAGATGGACCCACGTGCGAAACTTGTGGAACAGCTTTAACAGTAGAACATATCCTTGTGGAGTGTAGAAAGTACGACACTGAAAGACGGAAACATGGACTAGGAGACAACATCCAAATAATTCTGAAAAATAGCACTGAGAACATAAAAAGAACGTGTGATTTCATAAGAGACTGTAATTTGACTAATATGATCTAAGTTAGGGACTAGAGATAGGCCCACCATATCACGAATACTCAAAAAATGAAAAAGAGTGAACAGAGCAAAAAACGCCCGCTCAAAGTGATGGTGAACAGGAGTATAGGGAATATAGGGAATAATGTAAAAGAGATAAACTTAGGCGAATGACAGAGCAGCTAGTTACTGTAGAACAAATGTTAAAGCCTAATAAACAAGATATACACACACCTCGGTCCTAATGGCTGGTAAAGCCAGGGTACAGCGCAATCCAGTGCCAATTATTGGCCCTTCAGCTTCCGCCCTGGAACTCCTATCCTTACCTCCCCGAGGTACCGGCTGGGGTATGAGCAACCTTAGGAAAGATCGGGTAACCAACCCCGGTGGGACCTTTGGTCGTACGCAGACAAGGAAGGGGGAAAACGGGCCCCAAAAGTTAAGGTGTGATGCGACCCGTGCCGAGAGCTGAGTGGTGGAAGGGGCGATATAAATGAGAAGCCGTTAACGGAGCCTGTGGGGCACCGGGGCGCACCCCACAGTATGCAGCCCTTACCGTGTTACAGCAGGGCACTGACGCGGAGGACCCCACCTTTCCCTAGCGACTCGTGGGAATCACATGGAGAATAATAAACAAAACCAACCAAAACAAAAAACTGTATCGACGATGAGCGGAGTAGGAGGTAAAACTTACCTCAGCCTTACGGCAGAAAAAACCGATGGAAAGATAACAAGAAACCCCTTCTTGATATCAAAAACGCTATCCAAACTAACGAAAGACATCATAGAAATAAAGTACATAAAAAGAGACACAAGCTTTCTGATTGTTCTAGAGAACAACAGAAACGCGGAAAAGCTACTTATGCTTAAAAGCTTAGTAAACGGAGAAAAGATAAAAGTAGAATACCACAAGAACCTGAACATTTCAAAATGTGTGGTCTACAGCGAAGAAATGATGGAAATGGAAACGAAAGAGATACAAGTTGAGCTAGCAGACCAAGGTGTGCTAAACGTACACAGAATCACTAGGAAAAACGAAAAGAGAGAAACGGTTAACACGCCTCTTCTTATCATTACGATCAATAGATCAGAGCCTCCGGAACATCTGAAATGTGGTCTACTAAAACTTAAAACTAGACACTATTTCCCGAAACCAATGCAATGCTTTAAATGCTACAAATATGGGCATACACAGAAGAATTGCCAAAGAGAAGAAGCAAGGTGCAAAAAATGCTCGAAAGACCATATCAACGCATCTTGTGAAGAACCACCATATTGCATCAATTGCAAAGGGAATCATGGGCCTGGCGACAGAAACTGCCCATTTTACAAACGAGAGAACGATATACTAAAAATTAAAGTATCAAGAAACATACCATATGGGGAAGCAAAAAGAACGTACGTAAACACACAAAGACAAACAAAAAGTTACGCTGATGTAGCCAAAAGCCAAGTTCAGCAAAGATTGGTGGTAAACAATGAGGTCATAAACGAGAATAACGCTCTTAAGGCCCAGATCCAAGAACTGAAGCAACAGATAGAAGAATTGAAATCAATCATTACAGAGATGCAGAAGAACAACATGATAAACAAAATTGTTCAAAACGAAGCCGATCTGATAAAACCTTCAACCAGCCATAGCGCTCCTAAGGGCATGAGAACGAGCGAACCTAATAACAAAGCGAACAAAAAACAAAAAAAGAGGAAAGAGAAAAGATCCTCTGACTCCTCGCCTCCGTCAAGGAAAAACAAGAAAAGCGGAAACTTTTCCGATTCCGAAATGTCACAAAGTGACACAACGGAGTTATAGTGAAACCTTTAATATTCCATAATGAGCTATCACAAATTCACAAACGAAACACTAATACTACAATGGAACATCTTTGGCTTCCGAGGCAGACTACACGAGCTACAGCTACTAGTAAACGAACACTATCCATCCATCATTGCACTTCAAGAAACAATGATCCCCAACACAAACGTGTGCATAAACGGTAGACTACCAAAACAGTGTAGCATATTCTCCGCTGAGGCATATGCTCTCCATAAGGCAACCCAGGCTGCCAGAGAAGGTTCAATAATATTCACGGACTCGGCAAGCTGTCTGGCTGGGCTAGAAAGCGGAAACTGCGACCACCCATGGCTGAAGCAGGCCAAAGCAACAGCTTGGGAAAAAGATTCCTGCCCATACTGGGATTGAAGGCAACGAGAAAGCGGACTTTTTAGCCAACGAAGGTCGATCCAAGCCACTTGAAGACAGAACCATACCTAAGGAAGATGCCATCAGGTGGATCAAAGAAGCAATAAAGGACGAATGGAACAAAACCTGGTTCCACTGCAGAGAACAGAAACTCAGGAAAATTAAAGGCAGCGTAGAAAAATGGACCGAAGCAGACAACCCTAGGGACCAGAAGTTGCTTACTAGGCTCAGGATAGGCCACACCTGGATGACGCACAGCTCAATCATGAGCCAGAGACACCAAGATGGACCCACGTGCGAAACTTGTGGAACAGCTTTAACAGTAGAACATATCCTTGTGGAGTGTAGAAAGTACGACACTGAAAGACGGAAACATGGACTAGGAGACAACATCCAAATAATTCTGAAAAATAGCACTGAGAACATAAAAAGAACGTGTGATTTCATAAGAGACTGTAATTTGACTAATATGATCTAAGTTAGGGACTAGAGATAGGCCCACCATATCACGAATACTCATAAAAAGGAAAAAGAGTGAACAGAGCAAAAAACGCCCGCTCAAAGTGATGGTGAACAGGAGTATAGGGAATATAGGGAATAATGTAAAAGAGATAAACTTAGGCGAATGACAGAGCAGCTAGTTACTGTAGAACAAATGTTAAAGCCTAATAAACAAGATATACACACACACACACCTCGGTCCTAATGGCTGGTAAAGCCAGGGTACAGCGCAATCCAGTGCCAATTATTGGCCCTTCAGCTTCCGCCCTGGAACTCCTATCCTTACCTCCCCGAGGTACCGGCTGGGGTATGAGCAACCTTAGGAAAGATCGGGTAACCAACCCCGGTGGGACCTTTGGTCGTACGCAGACAAGGAAGGGGGAAAACGGGCCCCAAAAGTTAAGGTGTGATGCGACCCGTGCCGAGAGCTGAGTGGTGGAAGGGGCGTTATAAATGAGAAGCCGTTAACGGAGCCTGTGGGGCACCGGGGCGCACCCCACAGTATGCAGCCGTTACCGTGTTACAGCAGGGCACTGACGCGGAGGACCCCACCTTTCCCTAGCGACTCGTGGGAATCACATGGAGAATAATAAACAAAACCAACCAAAACAAAAAACTGTATCGACGATGAGCGGAGTAGGAGGTAAAACTTACCTCAGCCTTACGGCAGAAAAAACCGATGGAAAGATAACAAGAAACCCCTTCTTGATATCAAAAACGCTATCCAAACTAACGAAAGACATCATAGAAATAAAGTACATAAAAAGAGACACAAGCTTTCTGATTGTTCTAGAGAACAACAGAAACGCGGAAAAGCTACTAATGCTTAAAAGCTTAGTAAACGGAGAAAAGATAAAAGTAGAATACCACAAGAACCTGAACATTTCAAAATGTGTGGTCTACAGCGAAGAAATGATGGAAATGGAAACGAAAGAGATACAAGTTGAGCTAGCAGACCAAGGTGTGCTAAACGTACACAGAATCACTAGGAAAAACGAAAAGAGAGAAACGGTTAACACGCCTCTTCTTATCATTACGATCAATAGATCAGAGCCTCCGGAACATCTGAAATGTGGTCTACTAAGACTTAAAACTAGACACTATTTCCCGAAACCAATGCAATGCTTTAAATGCTACAAATATGGGCATACACAGAAGAAATGCCAAAGAGAAGAAGCAAGGTGCAAAAAATGCTCGAAAGACCATATAAACGCATCTTGTGAAGAACCACCATATTGCATCAATTGTAAAGGGAATCATGGGCCTGGCGACAGAAACTGCCCATTTTACAAACGAGAGAACGATATACTAAAAATTAAAGTATCAAGAAACATACCATATGGGGAAGCAAAAAGAACGTACGTAAACACACAAAGACAAACAAAAAGTTACGCTGATGTAGCCAAAAGCCAAGTTCAGCAAAGATTGGTGGTAAACAATGAGGTCATAAACGAGAATAACGCTCTTAAGGCCCAGATCCAAGAACTGAAGCAACAGATAGAAGAATTGAAATCAATCATTACAGAGATGCAGAAGAACAACATGATAAACAAAATTGTTCAAAACGAAGCCGATCTGATAAAACCTTCAACCTGCCATAGCGCTCATGAGGGCATGAGAACGAGCGAACCTAATAACAAGGTGAACAAAAAACAAAAAAAGAGGAAAGAGAAAAGATCCTCTGACTCCTCGCCTCCGTCAAGGAAAAACAAGAAAAGCGGAAACTTTTCCGATTCCGAAATGTCACAAAGTGACACAACGGAGCTATAGTGAAACTTTTAATATTCCATAATGAGCTATCACAAATTCACAAACGAAACACTAATACTACAATGGAACATCTTTGGCTTCCGAGGCAGACTACACGAGCTACAGCTACTAGTAAACGAACACTATCCATCCATCATTGCACTTCAAGAAACAATGGTACCCAAAATACCGCAAAATGTACTAGGTGGTCAATATGACTGGAAAATATACAATGATCACAGTCACCCAAACAAAAACGGGGTTGCATTGGGAGTACTCCACGACGCACCTCATAAGTGGATAGATGTAAGTGGGATCGATAAGGTGCAAGTCGTAGCAGTAACTATACACCTCCCACTAAAACTTACGATCGCAAACATATACATATCGCCACACTATACAAACATCGAATATGAAAGGGCCATAATTGCAGAAATAACACACATTGCGAGACAACTCCCACAACCGTACATACTAGTGGGCGATTTCAATGCCCACAACGAAAATTGGGGATCATACAAAAACGATACAAGAGGCAATCTCCTCCTTGAGGAGACAGATAAACATCGATGGAAAATACTAAACGAAGGTAATCCGACTAGGATGCACCCAACCTCTGGTAAACCATCGGCAATAGACCTGATGATAGCCTCGCATAATTTGCCCAACAGCTATTTATGGAGAACTGACGAAGACACAAGAGGAAGCGACCACTTCCCTATTTTACTACAAAAACATGGCCAAACAACAGTACTTCCCACAAGAAGGAAAAGATGGGTAACAGAAGCAGCTAACTGGAACAAATATGAGAGTGAAATCGAACGTGCCTTAACAGGTATAGAAAGTATAGACCCCATGGGACTAACAGATATCATAACAACTGCGGCTAGTAAAAGCATGAGGAAAACAACTGGCTACAAGCCAAAGAGAGAGGTTCCATGGTGGACCAGCGAAGTACACCAAGCCATAAAAAGCCGTAAAAAGGCACTCAGGAAGTTGAAGAACTCCAACCCTTCCTCACCTGAATACCAGGAAAACGCGAAAAAGTTCAGAATAGAGAGAGCAAAAGCAAGAACCATAATAAAGGCGGCAAGAAAAAAGAGCTGGGAGGAATACCTAGCAGGGATCTCCCCAAACACAAGCAGCTCCAGCATGTGGGCTAAAGTTAGAGCATGTAAAGGAGATACAAATGTGAGAGAATAATAATGAATATTGACCAAAAAATAACAGATGACAATAACATCATAACAGAAGAACTTGCCAAGCACTTCACTAAAGTATCGTCAGATGAGGTCTACGAGACCTCCTTCAGAAACTTCAAAGAGAACGAGGAGAAAACAGTGGATATAAAAATAAGTGAAAATAATGAAATTTACAACAGAAGCTTCGACATGAAAGAACTCCTATGGGCACTGAACAGTGCCACAGGAAAATCCCCAGGTGAAGATAATATAACCTATCCACTACTACAAAATCTTCCAATTAAGGGTAAAGCTATACTACTAAAAACACTTAACGAAGTATGGCATACCGGCAAAATACCAAGAAAATGGAAAGAAGGTATTATCATACCCATTCCCAAAGTAGGCAGCAACACCATGAACCCAGATGGATATAGACCTATAACCCTCCTTAGTTGTGTGGGCAAAACATTAGAAAGAATGGTCAACAGAAGACTCATTGATGAGCTAGAGTACAGAAACCTGTTAAACGAAAGACAACATGCTTTTAGAAGAGGCAAAAGTACAACCACCTACCTAGCACACGTCGAGAGTATAATTAATATAGCCACAAGGCAAAATGCCCACCTAGACATGGTCTCGCTGGACCTGTCCAAAGCTTTCGATAGGACGTGGAGACTACCAATCTTAAAGCAAATGAAAGTATGGGGTTTTGACGGTCGCATTCTGAGCTTCGTTAAAGACTTCCTGACCGATAGGAAAATTAAAGTGTTTTGCAAAGGAGCATTGAGCTCATCTAGAACCCTACAAAACGGCATACCGCAAGGTTCAGTCATGTCAACAACGCTATTTTTAATAGCTATGGAGTCCCTCTTCGAAAGGGTACCAAATAACGTGTCTCTGGTGGTATACGCAGATGACATTACACTTATTAACTACGGTGAAACGCCAGGCTGGAATAGAAGGAAAACTCAAAGAGCGATCAACCACATACAATGTTGGGCCGATGAAAGGGGATTCAAGATTAATCCCAAGAAATCAAAACTAGTACATATATGCAGAAGACGACACCATAGGAAGGCCCCCTCGCTCCATCTGGGAGAATGCATAATCCCCCAAGATAGAAAAATGAAAGTACTGGGAGTAACAATAGATTCAAAATTAACCTTCAGACAACACTTCGAAGACGTTAAGAGAACAACACAAGGTTATATAAGAGTAATGAAAATAATAGCAGGAAGGTTCAAACCTAGCAACAGATGTACCCTAATAAAGGTAGTAAACGCTACAATATTAGCCAAAATATTACATGGAGCTGAGCTGTACTCAAGAGTAGGCGATAAAGCTACTAAAGCTCTAGAATCTGTATACAACGAAGGAATCAGAATAGCATCAGGTGCTTTTTGCACCAGCCCAGTACTATCAATTTATGCCGAATGTGGAGAGCTCCCTCTCAAATACCAAATCACTAGAAACATTTGTATAAAAGCATATCAACTGAAAGACAGGCTTACATCAGACCAATGGGAAACCCTCCCTCTATTGGAAAGAGCAAACTTCAGCTTTAAACAGCTTACAAATCAAGATCTACCTCAAACCGTAACAAGTGTACCAACCAAACAAAGAACATGGGTACACCAATGTCCAATTATTGATTGGACAATAAAAGCCAATACTAAGGCAGGATGCCCAAATAACGTCGCAAAAACGAATTTCAGAATGTACACATACAATTACCCAGGAAGAAGCCTAATATACACTGATGGTTCGAAAACAAAAAATGATGTGGGGTATGGTATAACGATCCCCAACACAAACGTGTGCATAAACGGTAGACTACCAAAACAGTGTAGCATATTCTCCGCTGAGGCATATGCTCTCCATAAGGCAACCCAGGCTGCCAGAGAAGGTTCAATAATATTCACGGACTCTGCAAGCTGTCTGGCTGGGCTGGAAAGCGGAAACTGCGACCACCCATGGCTGAAGCAGGCCAAAGCAACAGCTTGGGAAAAAGGTATAAGATTTACATGGATTCCCGGCCATACTGGGATTGAAGGCAACGAGAAAGCTGACGTTTTAGCCAACGAAGGTCGATCCAAGCCACTTGAAGACAGAACCATACCTAAGGAAGATGCCATCAGGTGGATCAAAGAAGCAATAAAGGACGAATGGAACAAAACCTGGTTCCACTGCAGAGAACAGAAACTCAGGAAAATTAAATGCAGCGTAGAAAAATGGACCGAAGCAGACAACCCTAGGGACCAGAAGTTGCTTACTAGGCTCAGGATAGGCCACACCTGGATGACGCACAGCTCAATCATGAGCCAGAGACACCAAGATGGACCCACGTGCGAAACTTGTGGAACAGCTTTAACAGTAGAACATATCCTTGTGGAGTGTAGAAAGTACGACACTGAAAGACGGAAACATGGACTAGGAGACAACATCCAAATAATTCTGAAAAATAGCACTGAGAACATAAAAAGAACGTGTGATTTCATAAGAGACTGTAATTTGACTAATATGATCTAAGTTAGGGACTAGAGATAGGCCCACCATATCACGAATACTCAAAAAATGAAAAAGAGTGAACAGAGCAAAAAACGCCCGCTCAAAGTGATGGTGAACAGGAGTATAGGGAATATAGGGAATAATGTAAAAGAGATAAACTTAGGCGAATGACAGAGCAGCTAGTTACTGTAGAACAAATGTTAAAGCCTAATAAACAAGATATACACACACACACACCTCGGTCCTAATATTCATTGGTTTG